>NC_092226.1:48768944-48806444 GCF_036320965.1 Panulirus ornatus
ACAATATCACATTGGTATGGGTTCGCGAACAAATTAAGTATGGTCAGAACGGACTATGTCTTTAATTAGACCAAGTCTGGTATAGGACTCTTAGAGCAAAAAACCACTTCCATAATTTACCCCAGACGCTTCACATGCCTTGATTCAATCCACTGACAGCACGTCAACCCCGGTATACCACATCGATCCAATTCACTCTATTCCTTGCCCTCCTTTCACCCTCCTGCATGTTCAGGCCCCGATCACACAAAATCTTTTTCACTCCATCTTTCCACCTCCAATTTGGTGTCCCACTTCTCCTTGTCCCCTCCACCTCCGACACATATATCATCATGGTCAATCTTTCCTCACTCATTCTCTCATTGTGCCCAAACCATTTCAAAACACCCTCTTCTGCTCTCTCAACAACGCTCTTTTTATTTCCACACATCTCTGTTAAACTTACGTTACTTACTCGATCAATCCACCTCACACCACACATTGTCCTCAAACATCTCATTTCCAGCACATCCATCCTCCTGCGCACAACTCTATCCATAGCCCACGCCTCGCAACCATACAACATTGTTGGAACCACTATTCCTTCAAACATACCCATTTTTCCTTTCCGAGATAATGTTCTCGACTTCCACACATTCTTCAAGGCTCCCAGGATTTTCGCCCCCTCCCCCACCCTATGATCCACTTCCGCTTCCATGGTTCCATCCGCTGCCAGATCCACTCCCAGATATCTAAAACACTTGACTTCCTCCAGTTTTTCTCCATTCAAACTTACCTCCCAATTGACTTGACACTCAACCCTACTGTACCTAATTACTTTGCTCTTATTCACATTTACTCTTAACTTTCTTCTTTCACACACTTTACCAAACTCATTCACCAGCTTCTGCAGTTTCTCACATGAATCAGCCACCAGCGCTGTATCATCAGCGAACAACAACTGACTCACTTCCCAAGCTCTCTCAACCACAACAGACTTCTTACTTGCCCCTCTTCCCAAAACTCTTGCATGTACCTCCCTAACAACCCCATCCATAAACAAATTAAACAACCATGGAGACATCACACAACCCTGCCGCAAACCTACATTCACTGAAAACCAATCAGTTTCCTCTCTTCCTACATGCCTTACATCCTCGATAAAAACTTTTCACTGCTTCTAACAACTGGCCTCCCACACCATATATTCTTAACACCTTCCACAGAGAATCTCTATTGACTCTATCATATGCCTTCTCCAGATCCATAAATGCTACATACAAATCCATTTGCTTTTCTAAGTATTTCTCACATACATTCTTCAAAGCAAACACCTGATCCACACATCCTCTACCACTTCTGAAACCACACTGCTCTTCCCCAATCTGATGCTCTGTACATGCCTTCACCCTCTCAATCAATACCCTCCCATATAATTTACCAGGAATACTCAACAAACTTATACCTCTGTAATTTGAGCACTCACTCTTATCCCCTTTGCCTTTGTACAATGACACTATGCATGAATTCCGCCAATCCTCAGGCACCTCACCATGAGTCATACATACATCAAATAACCTTACCAACCAGTCAACAATACAGTCACCCCCTTTTTTAATAAATTCCACTGCAATACCATCCAAACCTGCTGCCTTGCCGGCTTTCATCTTCCGCAAAGCTTTTACTACCTCTTCTCTGTTTACCAAATCATTTTCCCTAACCCTCTCACTTTGCCCACCACCTCGACCAAAACACCCTATATCTGCCACTCTATCATCAAACACATTCAACAAACCTTCAAAATACTCACTCCATCTCCTTCTCACATCACCACTACTTGTTGTCACCTCCCCATTTGCGCCCTTCACTGAAGTTCCCATTTGCTCCCTTGTCTTACGCACTTTATTTACCTCCTTCCAGAACATCTTTTTATTCTCAATAAAATTTAATGATACTCTCTCACCCCAACTCTCATTTGCCCTCTTTTTCACCTCTTGCACCTTTCTCTTGACCTCCTGTCTCTGTCTTTTATACATCTCCCACTCAATTGCATTTTTTCCCTGCAAAAATCGTCCAAATGCCTCTCTCATCTCTTTCACTAATAATCTTACTTCTTCATCCCACCACTCACTACCCTTTCTAATCAACCTACCTCCCACTCTTCTCATGCCACAAGCATCTCTTGCGCAATCCATCACTGATTCCCTAAATACATCCCATTCCTCCCCCACTCCCCTTTCTTCCATTATTCTCACCTTTTTCCATTCTGTACTCAGTCTCTCCTGGTACTTCTTCACACAAGTCTCCTTATCAAGCTCACTTACTCTCACCACCCTCTTCACCCCAACATTCACTCTTCTTTTCTGAAAACCCATACAAATCTTCATCTTAGCCTCCACAAGATAATGATCAGACATCCCTCCAGTTGCACCTCTCAGCACAATAACATCCAAAAGTCTCTCTTTCGCGCGCCTGTCAATTAACACGTAATCCAATAACGCTCTCTGGCCATCTCTCCTACTTACATACGTATACTTATGTATATCTCGCTTTTTAAACCAGGTATTCCCAATCACCAGTCCTTTTTCAGCACATAAATCTACAAGCTGTTCACCATTTCGATTTACAACACTGAACACCCTATGTATACCAATTATTCCCTCAACTGCCACATTACTCACCTTTGCACTCAAATCACCCATCACTATAACCCGGTCTCGTGCATCAAAGCCACTAACACACTCATTCAGCTGCTCCCAAAACACTTGCCTCTCATGATCTTTCTTCTCATGCCCAGGTGCATATGCACTAATAATCACCCATCTCTCTCCATCAACTTTCAGTTTTACCTATATTAATCGAAAATTTACTTTCTTACATTCTATCACATACTCCCACAACTCCTGTTTCAGGAGTACTGCTACTCCTTCCCTTGCTCTGGTCCTCTCACTAACCCCTTACTTTACTCCCAAGACATTCCCAAACCACTCTTCCCCTTTACCCTTGAGCTTCGTTTCACTCAGAGCCAAAACATCCAGGTTCCTTTCCTCAAACATAATACCTATCTCTCCTTTTTTCACCTCTTGGTTACATCCACACACATTTAGACACCCCAGTCTGAGCCTTCGAGGAGGATGAGCACTCCCCGCGTGACTCTTTCTTCTGCTTCCCATTTTAGAAAGTTAGAAAATACAAGGAGGGGAGGATTTCTGGCCCCCCGCTCCCGTCCCGTCCAGTCGCCTTCTACGACACGCGAGGAATGCGTGGGAAGTACTCTTTCACCCCTATCCCTAGGGATAATATATATATATATATATATATACATATATATATACATACACATACACACGCACATATACACACACACACACATATACATATATATACATATGAAAGTAAGAAATAATTCAGAAAACTGAAACTTCTAGCTTGAAATGAAATGAGAAGATTAATGTCACATAATGGTTCAACCTCTGGCTATGGAAAAGGGAAATGTATAATTTATTTACACAAATGTCAATAGTAGTTCTCATCAATTTAACCACTGTATCAATAAGCTTCAATGTCTAAGCTACATTTTTTTTCCAATATCACTATTTTCTTGTCAAAGCACCATGTATGAAAACTATCACTCCAGTAACACAACTATGAACTTTTAATTAACCTTTAAAAAAGTTCTGGGGAAGTCTGTCTCGATACACTGCGGGACACTCTACCACCTGGTGAGGTTTGTGTTGCAATGGTTCTTGATTTACAAACGTAGTAGCGTCAACCCATTATGATGGTTCTTCTCCTGCTGCCCAAATCCTTCTTCAGCAGCGCTTATTCACTAGACCTCCTTCCTGGTGGCGCGGGAAGGTTGTCATATACAGTCCTTCTTCTGGAGCTCCCGATGGCGTAGATTACTGCAGCAGGGACCTTTGGTGAGGTTGTATCACTTGGAGCACTGTCTCTTCAAAGAACTTCTAACTCCAAAGTTGTCCAATATATATATATATATATATATATATATATATATATATATATATATATATATATATATATATATATATATATATATATATATATATATATATATACATATATATATATATATATATGTTATATTTATTTATTTGTTTTGCTTTATCGCTGTCTCCCGCGTTTGCGAGGTAGCGCAAGGAAACAGACGAAAGAAATGGCCCAACCCACCCCCATACACAATGTATATACATACACGTCCACACATTCAAATATACATACCTATACATCTCAATGTACACATATGTATACACACAGACACATACATATATACCCATGCACACAATTCACACTGTCTGCCTTTATTCATTCACATCACCACCTTGCCACACATGGAATACCATCCCCCTCCCCCCTCATGTGTGCGAGGTAGCACTAGGAAAAGACAACAAAGGCCCCATTCGTTCACACTCAGTCTCTAGCTGTCATGCAATAATGCCCGAAACCACAGCTCCCTTTCCACATCCAGGCCCCACACAACTTTCCATGGTTTACCCCAGACGCTTCACATGCCCTGATTCAATCCAATGACAGCACGTCAACCCCCTCCCCCGGTATACTACATCGATCCAATTCACTCTATTCCTTGCCCTCCTTTCACCCTCCTGCATGTTCAGGCCCCGATAACACAAAATCTTTTTCACTCCATCTTTCCATCTCCAATTTGGTCTCCCACTTCTCGTTCCCTCCACCTCCGACACATATATCCTCTTGGTCAATCTTTCCTCACTCATTCTGTCAATGTGACCAAACCATTTCAAAACACCCTCTTTTGCTCGCTCAACCACGCTCTTTTTATTTCCACACATCTCTCTTACCCTTACATTACTTACTCGATCAAACCACCTCACACCACACATTGTCCTCAAACATCTCATTTCCAACACATCCACCCTCTTGCGCACAACTCTATCCATAGCCCACGCCTCGCAACCATACAACATCGTTGGAACCACTTTGCTTTCCGAGATAATGATCTCGACTTCCACACATTCTTCAAAGCTCCCAGGATTTTCGCCCCCTCCCCCACCCTATGATTCACTTCCGCTTCCATGGTTCCATCCCCTGTCATATCCACTCCCAGATATCTAAAACACTTTACTTCCTCCAGTTTTTCTCCATTCAAACTTACCTCCCAAATGACTTGACACTCGACCCTACTGTACCTAATAACCTTGCTCTTATTCACATTTACTCTTAACTTTCTTCTTTCACACACTTTACCAAACTCAGTCACCAGCTTCTGCAGTTTCTCACATGAATCAGCCATCAGCGCTGTATCATCAGCGAACAACAACTGACTCACTTCCCAAGCTCTCTCATCCCCAAGAGACTTCATACTTGCCCCTCTTTCCAAAACTCTTGCATTCACCTCCCCAACAACCCCATCCATAAATAAATTAAACAACCATGGAAATATCACACACCCCTGCCGTAAACCTATATTCACTGAAAACCAATCACTTTCCTCTCTTCCTACACGTCCACATACCTTACATCCTCGATAAAGATTTTTCACTGCTTCTAACAACTTGCCTCCCACACAATATATTCTTAATACCTTCCAGAGAGCATCTTTATCAACTCTATCATATGCCTTCTCCAGATCCATAAATGCTACATACAAATCCATTTGCTTTTCTAAGTATTTCTCACATACATTCTTCAAAGCAAACACCTGATCCACACATCCTCTACCACTTCTGAAACCACACTGCTCTTCCCCAATCTGATGCTCTGTACATGCCTTCACCCTCTCAATCAATACCCTCCCATATGATTTACCAGGAATACTCAACAGATTTATACCTCTGTAATTTGAGCACTCACTATTGTCCCCTTTTCCTTTGTACAATGGCAATATGCACGAATTCCGCCAATCCTCAGGCACCTCACCATGAGTCATACATACATTAAATAACCTTACCAACCAGTCAACAATACAGTCACCCCCTTTTTTAATAAATTCCACTGCAATAGTATCCAAACCTACTGCCTTGCCGGCTTTCATCTTCCGCAAAGCTTTTACTACCTCTTCTCTGTTTACCAAATCATTTTCCCTAACCCTCTCACTTTGCACACCACCTCGACCAAAAGACCCTATATCTGCCACTCTATCATCAAACACATTCAAAAAACCTTCAAAATACTCACTCCATCTCCTTCTCACATCACCACTACTTGTTATCACCTCCCCATTTGCGCCCTTCACTAAAGTTCCCATTTGCTCCCTTGTCTTACGCACTTTATTTACCTCCTTCCAGAACATCTTTTTATTCTCAATAAAATTTAATGATACTCTCTCACCCCAACCCTCATTTGCCCTCTTTTTCACCTCTTGCACCTTTCTCTTAACCTCCTGTCTCTTTATTTTATACATCTCCCACTCAATTGCTTTTTTTCTCTGCAAAAATCGTCCAAATGCCTCTCTCTTCTCTTTCACTAATGATCTTACTTCTTCATCCCACCACTCACTACCCTTTCTAATCAACCCACCTCCCACTCTTCTCATGCCACAAGCATCTTTTGCGCAATCCATCACTGATTCTCTAAATACATCCCATTCCTCCCCCACTCCCCTTACTTCCATTGTTCTCACCTTTTTCCATTCTGTACTCAGTCTCTCCTGGTACTTCCTCACACAAGTCTCCTTCCCAAGCTCACTTACTCTCACCACCCTCTTCACCCCAACATATATATATATATATATATATATATATACATAAATATATATATATATATTTTTTTTTATTTGCTTTGTGCTGTCTCCCGCGTTAGCGAGGTAGCGCAAGGAAACAGACGAAAGAATGGCCCAACCCGCCCACATACACATGTATATATATACACACCCAAACACGCAAATATACATACCTATACATCTCAATGTACACATATATATACACACTGAGACATATACATATATACATATGTACATAATTCATACTGTCTGCCTTTGTTTGTTCCCACCGCCACCCCGCCACACATGGAATAACAACCCCCTGACCCCTCATGTGTGCCAGATAGTGCTAGGAAAAGACACCAAAGGCCCCATTTGTTCACACTCAGTCTCTAGGTGTCATGTAATAATGCACCGAAACCACAGCTCCCTTTCCACATCCAAGCCCCACACAACTTTCCATGGTTTACCTCAGACGCCTCACATGCCCTGGTTCAATCCATTGAAAGCACGTCGACCCCGGTATACCACATCGTTCCAATTCACTCTATTCCTTGCACGCCTTTCACCGTCCTGCATGTTCAGGCCCCGATCACACAAAATCTTTTTCACTCCATCTTTCCATCTAAAATTTGGTCTACCACCTCTCCTCGTTCCCTCCACCTCCGACACATATATCCTCTTTGTCAATCATTCCTCATTCATTCTCTCCATGTGACCAAACCATTTCAAAACACCCTCTTCTGCTCTCTCAACCACACTCTTTTCATTACCACATATCTCTCCTACGCTTACATTACTTTCTCGATCAAACCACCTCACACCACATATTGTCCTCAACATCTCATTTCCAGCACATCCACCCTCCTGCGCACAACTCTATCCATAGCCCACGCCTCGCAACCATAAAACATTGTTGGAACCACTATTTCTTCAAACGTACCCATTTTTGCTTTCCGAGATAATGTTCTCGACTTCCAAACATTCTTTAATGCTCCCAGAATTTTCGCCCCCTCCCCCACCCTATGATTCACTTCCGCTTCCATGGTTCCATCCGCTGCCAGATCCACTCCCAGGCATCTAAAACACTTTACTTTCTCCAGTTTTTCTCCATTCAAACTTACCTTCATAATTGACTTGACCCTCAACCCTACTGTACCTAATAACCTTGCTCTTATTTACATTTATTCTTAACTTTCCTCTTTCACACACTTTAAGAAACTCAGTCACCAGCTTCTGCAGTTTCTTACACGAATCAGCCACCAGCGCTGTATCATCAGCGAACAACAACTGACTCACTTCCCAAGCTCTCTCATCCACAACAGACTGCATACTTGCCCCTCTTTACAAAACTCTTGCATTCACTTTCCTAACAACCCAATCCATAAACAAATTAAACAACCATGGAGACATCACACACCCCTGCCGCAAACCTACATTCACTGAGAACCAATCACTTTCCTCTCCTCCTACACGTACACATGCCTTAAATCCTCGATAAAAACTTTTCACTGATTCTAACAACTTGCCTCCCACATAATATATTCTTAAAACCTTCCACAGAGTATCTCTCTCAACTCTATCATGTGCCTTCTCCAGATCCATAAATGCTACATACAAATCCATTTGTTTTAATATGCGAGATATACATAAGTATACGTATATAAGTAGGAGAGATGGCCAGAGAGCATTATTGGATTGCGTGTTAATTGATAGACGCATGTTAATGTGCTGAGAGGTGCATCTGGAGGGATGTCTGATCATTATCTTGTGGAGGCGAAGGTGAAGATTTGTGGGGGTTTTTAGAAAAGACGAATGTTTGGGTGAAGAGAGTGGTGAGAGTAAGTGAGCTTGGGAAGGACACTTGTGCGAGGAAGCACAAGGAGAGACTGAGTACAGAATGGAAAATGGTGAGAACAAAGGAGGTAAGGGGAGTGGGGGAGGAATGGGATGTATTTAGGGAAGCAGTGATGGTTTGCGCAAAAGATGTTTGTGGCATGAGAAGCATGGGAGGTGTGTTGATTAGAAAAGGTAGTGAGTGGTGGAAGGAAGAAGTAAGATTATTTGTGAAAGAGATGAGAGGGGCATTTGAACAATTTTTGCAGGGAAAAATGCAAATGAGTGTGAGATGTATAAAAGAAAGAGGCATTAGGTCAAGAGAAAGGTGCAAGAGGTGAAAAAGAGGGCAAATGAGAGTTGGGGTGAGAGAGTATCATTAGATGTTTAGGAAGGTGGTAAATAAAATGCGTAAGACAAGGGAGCAAATTGGAACTTCAGTGAAGGGGGCTAATGGCGAGGTGATAACAAGTAGTGGTGATGTGAGAAGGAGATGGAGTGAGTATTTTGAAGGTTTGTTGAATGTGTTTGATGACAGAGTAGCAGATATAGGGTGTTTTGGTCTAGGTGGTGCGCAAAGTGAGAGGGTTAGGGAAAATGATTTGGTAAAGAGAGAAGAGGTAGTAAAAGCTTTACGGAAGATGAAAGCTGGCAATGCAGCAGGTTTGGATGGTATTGCAGTGGAATTTATTAAAAAAGGGGGTGACTGTATTGTTGACGGGTTGGTAAGATTATTTAAAATATGCATGATTCATGGTGAGGTGCCTAAGGATTGGCGGAATGCTTGCATAGTGTCATTGTACAAAGGCAAAGGGGATAAGAGTGAGTTCTAAAATTACAGAGGTATAAGTTTGTGGAGTTTTTCTGGTAAATTATATGGGAGGGTATTGATTGAGAGGGTGAATGCATGTACAGAGCATCAGATTGGGGAAGAGCAGTGTGGTTTCATAAGTGGTAGAGGATGTGTGGGTCAGGTGTTTGCTTTGAAGAATGTATGTGAGAAATTCTTAGAAAAATAAATGGATTTGTATGTAGCATTTATGGATCTGGAGAAGGCAAATATATATATATATATATATATATATATATATATATATATATATATATATATATATATATATATATATATATATATATATATATATATATATATATATATATATATATATATATATGTATATATACATATATATATATATATATATATATATATATATATATATATATATATATATATATATATATATATATATATATATATATATATATTTTTTTTTTTTTTTTTTTTTTTTTTTTTTTTTATACTTTGTCGCTGTCTCCCGCGTTTGCGAGGTAGCGCAAGGAAACAGACGAAAGAAATGGCCCAACCCCCCCCCCCCCATACACATGTACATACACACGTCCACACACGCAAATATACATACCTACACAGCTTTCCATGGTTTACCCCAGACGCTTCACATGCCTTGCTTCAATCCACTGACAGCACGTCAACCCCTGTATACCACATGACTCCAATTCACTCTATTTCTTGCCCTCCTTTCACCCTCCTGCATGTTCAGGCCCCGATCACACAAAATCTTTTTCACTCCATCTTTCCACCTCCAATTTGGTCTCCCTCTTCTCCTCGTTCCCTCCACCTCCGACACATATATCCTCTTGGTCAATCTCTCCTCACTCATTCTCTCCATGTGCCCAAACCATTTCAAAACACCCTCTTCTGCTCTCTCAACCACGCTCTTTTTATTTCCACACATCTCTCTTACCCTTACGTTACTTACTCGATCAAACCACCTCACACCACACATTGTCCTCAAACATCTCATTTCCAGCACATCCATCCTCCTGCGCACATCTCTATCCATAGCCCACGCCTCGCAACCATACAACATTGTTGGAACCACTATTCCCTCAAACATACCCATTTTTGCTTTCCGAGATAGTGTTCTCGACTTCCACACATTTTTCAAGGCTCCCAAAATTTTCGCCCCCTCCCCCACCCTATGATCCACTTCCGCTTCCATGGTTCCATCCGCTGACAGATCCACTCCCAGATATCTAAAACACTTCACTTCCTCCAGTTTTTCTCCATTCAAACTCACCTCCCAATTGACTTGACCCTCACCCCTACTGCACCCAATAACCTTGCTCTTACTCACATTTACTCTCAACTTTCTTCTTCCACACACTTTACCAAACTCAGTCACCAGCTTCTGCAGTTTCTCACATGAATCAGCCACCAGCGCTGTATCATCAGCGAACAACAACTGACTCACTTCCCAAGCTCTCTCATCCCCAACAGACTTCATACTTGCCCCTCTTTCCAGGACTCTTGCATTTACCTCCCTTACAACCCCATCCATAAACAAATTAAACAACCATGGAGACATCACACACCCCTGCCGCAAACCTACATTCACTGAGAACCAATCACTTTCCTCTCTTCCTACACGTACACATGCCTTACATCCTCGATAAAAACTTTTCACTGCTTCTAACAACTTGCCTCCCACACCATATATTCTTAATACCTTCCACAGAGCATCTCTATCAACTCTATCATATGCCTTCTCCAGATCCATAAATGCTACATACAAATCCATTTGCTTTTCTAAGTATTTCTCACATACATTCTTCAAAGCAAACACCTGATCCACACATCCTCTACCACTTCTGAAACCACACTGCTCTTCCCCAATCTGATGCTCTGTACATGCCTTCACCCTCTCAATCAATACCCTCCCATATAATTTACCAGGAATACTCAACAAACTTATACCTCTGTAATTTGAGCACTCACTCTTATCCCCTTTGCCTTTGTACAATGGCACTATGCACGCATTCCGCCAATCCTCAGGCACCTCACCATGAGTCATACATACATTAAATAACCTTACCAACCAGTCAACAATACAGTCACCCCCTTTCTTAATAAATTCCACTGCAATACCATCCAAACCTGCTGCCTTGCCGGCTTTCATCTTCCGCAAAGCTTTTACTACCTCTTCTCTGTTTACCAAATCATTTTCCCTAACCCTCTCACTTTGCACACCACCTCGACCAAAACACCCTATATCTGCCACTCTGTCATCAGACACATTCAACAAACCTTCAAAATACTCATTCCATCTCCTTCTCACATCACCGCTACTTGTTATCACCTCCCCATTTACGCCCTTCACTGAAGTTCCCATTTGCTCCCTTGTCTTACGCACCCTATTTACCTCCTTCCAGAGGTATATATATATATATAAAAAGAAAGTTAAGAGTAAATGTGAAAAAGAGCCAGGTTATTAGGTACAGTAGGGTTGAGGGTCAAGTCAATTGGGAGGTAAGTTTGAATGGAGAAAAACTGGAGGAAGTAAAGTGTTTTAGATATCTGGGAGTGGATCTGGCAGCGGATGGAACCATGGAAGCGGAAGTGGATCATAGGTTGGGGGAGGGGGCGAAAATTTTGGGAGCCTTGAAGAATGTGTGGAATTCGAGAACATTATCTCGGAAAGCAAAAATCGATATGTTTGAAGGAATAGTGGCTCTGACAATGTTGTATGGTTGCGAGGCATGGGCTATGGATAGAGTTGTGCGCAGGAGGATGGATGTGCTGGAAATGCGAAGTTTGAGGACAATGTGTTGTGTGAGGTGGTTTGATCGAGTAAGTAACGTAAGGATAAGAGAGATGTGTGGAAATAAAAAGAGCGTGGTTGAGAGAGCAGAAGAGCGTGCTTTGAAATGGTTTGGGCACATAGAGAGAATGAGTGAGGAAAGATTGACCAAGAGGATATATGTGTCGGAGGTGGAGGGAACGAGGACAAGTGGGAGACCAAATTGGAGGTGGAGAGATGGAGTGAAAAAGATTTTGTGTGATCGGGGCCTGAACATGCAGGAGGGTGAAAGGAGGGCAAGGAATAGAGTGAATTGGATCGATGTGGTATACCGGGGTTGACGTGCTGTCAGTGAATTGAATCAGGGCATGTGAAGCGTCTGGGGTAAACCATGGAAAGTTGTGTGGGGCCTGTATGTGGAAAGGAAGCTGTGGTTTCGGGCATTATTGCATGACAGCTAGAGACTGAGTGTGAATGAATGGGGCCTTCGTTGTCATTTCCTAGTGCTGCCTCGCACACATGACTGGGGAGGGGATGGTATTCCATGTGTGGCGAGGTGGCGATGGGAATGAGTAAAGGCAGACAGTGTGAATTGTGTGCATGGGTATATATGTATGTGTCTGTGTGTGTATATTTATGTGTACATTGAGATGTATAGGTATGTATATTTGCGTGTGTGGACGTGTATGTATATACATTGTGTATGGGGGTGGGTTGGGCCATTTCTTTCGTCTGTTTCGTTGCGCTACCTCGCAAACGCGGGAGACAGCGACAAAGCAAAGAAAAAAAAAAAATATATATATATATATATATATATATATATATATATATATATATATATATATATATATATATATATATATATATATATATATATATATATATATATATATATATATATATATATATATATATATATAGGTAAAGTTGGGTTGAGGGTCAAGTCAATTGCGAGGTAAGATTGAATGGAGAAAAACTGGAGGAAGTAAAGTGTTTCAGATATCTGGGAGTGGATCTGGCAGCGGATGGAACCATGGAAGCGGAAGTGAATCATAGGGTGGAGGAGGGGGCGAAAATTTTGGGGGGCCTTGAGGAATGTGTGGAATTCGAGAACATTATCTCCGAAAGCAAAAATGGGTATGTTTGAAAGAATAGTGGTTCCAACAATGTTGTACTGCTGCGAGGCGTGGACTATGGATAAAGTTGTGCGTAGGAGGGTATATGTGCTGGAAATGAGATGTTTGAGGATAATGTGTGGTGTGAGGTGGTTTGATCGAGTAAGTAACGGAAGGGTAAGAGAGATGTGTGGAAATAAAAAGAGCGTGGTTGAGAGAGCAGAAGAGGGTGTTTTGAAATGGTTTGGGCATATGGAGAGAATGAGTGAGGAAAGATTGACCAAGAGGATATATGTGTCGGAGGTGGAGGGAACGAGGAGAAGAGGGAGACCAAATTGGAGGTGGAAAGATGGAGTGAAAAAGATTTTGTGTGATCGGTGCCTGAACATGCAGGAGGGTGAAACGAGGGCAAGGAATAGAGTGAATTGGAGCGATGTGGTATACCGGGGCTGACGTGCTGTCAGTTGATTGAATCAAGGCATGTGAAGCGTCTGGGGTAAACCATGGAAAGCTGTGTAGGTATGTATATTTGCGTGTGTGGACGTATGTATATACATGTGTATGGGGGTGGGTTGGGCCATTTCTTTCGTCTGTTTCCTTGCGCTACCTCGCAAACGCGGGAGACAGCGACAAAGCAAAAAAAAAAAAAAGAAAAAAAATATATATATATATATGTATATATATGTATTTTTTCTTTTTTGCTTTCTTTTCTTCATTCATTCGCCATTTTCCACGCCAGCGACGTGTATTTAAGAACAACGCACTGAACCTTACATTGAATGTCCTCTCTTGGCCACCTTCTCTGCTCTTTTTTTTTGGAAAAGTAAAAACTGGAGGGGAGGATTTCCTGCCCCTCGCTACGTCACCTTTTAGTTGCCTTCTACGACATGTAGGGAATACGTGGGAAGTATTCTTTCTCCTTTCTCTCTATATGTGTTTGTGTGTGTGTGAGAGTGTGTGTGTGTGTGTGTGTGTGTGTGTGTGTGTGTGTGTGTGTGTGTGTATGTGTGTGTGTGTGTGTGTGTGTGTGTGTGTGTGTGTGTGTGTATGTGGTTGTGTGTGTGTGTTTTGTGTGTGTGTGTGTGTGTGTGTGTGTGTGTGTGTGTGTGTGTGAGTGTTTGTGTGCTGTGTGTCTGTGTGTGTCTGTGTGTAATTCAGAGCAATGAACACGATAAAAATTCCAGGTTTACTTGGCTTAACACTTACACAGAATAGCCCATCTGTCGTCGACTGCCAGTGCAGGTGGATTCTACCCACCTGAGGATCATGAAAGGCTCACCATCATGACAAAATGTTTCAGAATATTCCCCGTGTGGTTCATGCAGCACCGGAAAACAACCAGTTACATTCACGGTTTTTCGTTTTATCATGACTGTACAAACATGAAAGCGTTGACGGAATAAGTCGACGTGTGGGTCTATTTTTGACGGTGTGCAATGTGAACAATGGATGGAGCTGAGTTAGTTACATAATGGTCTAGAATGTTCTACATGACGTGGTAGCTGATGGGTCATGATGTGGTAGCTGTTGGGTCATGGTGTGGTAGCTAATGGATCATGGTTTGGTAGATGATGAAACATGGTGTGGCTGCTGATGAATCATGATGTAGTAGCTAATGGATCATGGTTTGTTAGCCGATGGAATATTGTGTGGGATCTGATGGATCTTGGTGTGGCAGCTAATGAATCATAGTGTGGTAGCTGATGAATCATAGTGTGGTAGCTGATGGATTATAGTGTGGTAGCTGATGGTTTATGGTGTGGTAGCTGATGGAACATGGTGTAGTAGCTGATGGATTATGGTGTGGCAGCTGATGGATCATGGTGTGGCAGATGAGTGGACCTTGGCGTTGCAGCTGATGGATTTGCGTAGACGGAAGTGTATCTAGGATATTTTGAGGGTGTGTGCAACGTATTTCTTGCATCCAAGACTGCATTCTAAACCCTATCTATTATTATTATCATTTATCACAGCGCTTTCAGAGATGATTAGATATGGCATTCATTTAGCCCTGGTCCCCAGAGCACCTACCGTAAAGCCATTATTCCCCCTAGTGGAATTCAGACCCCCAAGAATAATTTCTCGATAGCGTGGGATTCTCTCCACCAGGTGCCGCGCTCAAGTTAGGAGACGTCCAGAGATTCAGTCACTCATAAATCCATTTATCCCCAGGAAGTGTCACGGTCATAAATCTCAGAAAATCCCTGGCATCCGACCCAGATGGATCTTGTCACACTAGGAGAAGACTCTTCGCAAGCGTAACGCCCTTTGAAATCCAAGGGTGTACAGAAGCATGGATTTCGGCCAGTAGCGTAGATTAAAGGGAAGTTTCGGCCAGGATGGGTCCCTGGTCTAGGTGTCATAAGACAGTGGATCATCTGTTATTGCCCAACACTCTAGGCCCCATTATTTAATATCAACATGCTCTTGTCAGCCTGTCTTGCCGTATGTTGTATTTACCATAGTTCATAACGTGCGTCTTACCATATGTATGGTTACCGAATGGTTTTCACATCTGTAAACACACACTTCTAGTGTAATGTCAGCTTAGTGTAAATGATAGTCATAGCTTTAAACCATGTGATTCTATGTCTGCCTTATCTCCCCATGTCACAACCGGTGTTCATAACTCTAGTTATACCCCAGACTATTCCCTATCGGGCGCAAGGTAGCGCTAGGAAAAGACAACAAAGGCCACGTTCGTTCATATTCAATCTCTAGCTGTCATGTATAATGCACCGAAACTACAGCTCCCTTTCCACATCCATGACCCACAAAACTTTCCATGGTTTACCCCAGACGCTTTACATGCCCTGGTTCAATCCATTGACAGTACGTCGACCCCGGTATACCACATCGTTCCAATTCACTCTATTCTTTGCACGCCTTTCATCCTCCTGCATATTCAGGCCCCGAACACTCTAAATCTTTTTCACTCCATCCTTCCACCTCTAATTTGGTCTCCCACTTCTCCTTGTTACCTCCACCTCTGACACATATATCCTCTTGGTCAATCTTTCCTCACTCATTTTCCCCATGTGACCAAACCATTTCAATACACCCTCTCCTGCTCTCTCAACCACACTCTTTTTGCTAACATACATCTCCCTTACTCTTTCATTACGCAATCGATCAAACCACCTCACACCACATATTGTCTTCAAACATTTCATTTCCAACACATCCACCATCCTCCGCACAACCCCATCTATAGCCCATGCCCCGCAACCATATAACATTGTTGGAACCACTATTCAATCAAACATACTCATTTTTGCTTTCCGAGATAATGTTTTCGCCTTCCACACATTCTTCAACGCTCCCAGAACTCTTCGCCCCTTCCCCCATCCTGTGGCTCACTTCCGCTTCCATGGTTCCATCCGCTGCTAAATCGACTCCCAGATATCTAAAACACTTCACTTCCTCCAGTTTTTCTCCGCTCAAACGTACCTCCCAATTGACATGTCCCTCAACCCTAATGTGCCTAATAACCTTACTCTTATTCACATTTACTCTCAGCATTCTTCTTTCACACGCTTTACTAAACTCAGTCACCAGCTTCTGCAGTTTCTCGTCCGAGTCAGCCACCAGCGCTGTATCATCAGCGAACAACAACTGACTCACTTCCCACGCCTTCTCATCAACAACAGACTGCATACTTGCCCCTCTCTCCAAAACTCTTGCATTCACTTCCCTAGCAACCCCATCCATAAACAAATTAAACAACCATGGAGACATCACGCACCTCTGCCGCGAACCGACATTCAGTGGGAACCAATCACTTTCCTCTCTTCCTACTCATACACATATCTTACATCCTAGATAAAACTTTTCACTGCTTCTAGCAACTTACCTCCCACACCATATACTTTTGATACCTTCCACAGAGCATCCCTATCAACTCTATCGTATGCCTTCTCCAGATCCATAAACGCTTCATACAAATCCATTTGTTTTTATAAGTACTTCTCGCATACACTCTTGAAAGCAAACACCTGATCCATACTTCCTCTACCACTTTTGAAACCACACTGCCCTTCCCCAGTCTGATGCTCTGTATCTGCCTTCATCATCTCTATCAATACCCTCCCATATATTTTTCCTGTAATATTCAACAAACTTATACCTCTGTAATTTGAGCACTCACTTTTATCCCCTTTGTCTTTATACAATGGCACAATACATGCACTCCGTCAATCCTCAGGCACTTCACCATGAGCCATACATACACTGGATGTCCTCACCAACCAGTCAACAACACAGTCATCCCCCTTTTGGAAGGTATTCCACTGCAGTACCTTCCAAAGCTTATGTTACAGGCTTTTTTGATTACAAATAGTCAGTAAAGAAAAATTCACTGCAGACATACGGATGCCATTGGGTCACTGATCTAATTATACAACATACACGTTTTCTTCCGTTCAGCAGAGTATGTTTGTGCAGTTCCTTCCACACATAGCTACGTACCTCTAACAACTCCATCTAACCCACACACACCCAGGCTTAATCCTTTCGCACCATTTAGGACCTGCCGTAACCTCTCTTTTCTTAGTGTGTTCACATACCTCGTCTTGGTGAAAATGCCAAAATCCATTCTCTTCTCAATACTCTCTCCTTCACTATTTCAAACTGAACACTTTTTTAGTCGTTCTGTATCACTCTCTACTGTCTCACGTCTAGCATTGTCAATTCTTCCTACTCAAAATCATCAGTGATGAAGAGGTCCCATTCTACTTCTTGCAGTCTCCCTGTAATCTCTTTTCCTACACATCCATACTTCACATACATGCCTCATGGCAAGCTGAAAAAGGTCTTCCAGCAGACACTACAGTACTTGCGAACTTATTCACGACACCAGATGCTTGCGTGCTTTACAACGCCCTTCGATAACTCATCATCCTTTCGTCCATCTTCCCTGCTTTTACTCCTTTGACATTCAAAGCCTTTCTCGACTTCTTGCCATATCATTAAACTCCGGGCATGATTCCTCTACTCAAACATCGCCACTTTTTTGTTGTTCTCGTTTACCCCCAACTTTCTCCCATTGCATATCCTCCCTGGTACCTGTACAAGTTCCTAGAATTCGTCCATTTCTCTGTCATAAGCGATGTCATTTGCATACAACAGAATCCCCATCATTCATTTTCAAATCGCCCACTTAATGTCTTAGTTTTCCACCTGTACTACCTGCCAAGATTCCTCCCATAGCTCCCTATATGTAGAAATCAGATAGCCATGAGAATACGATGTACCTCTTTGTCGCCCTCTGAGCTTCTTATCCATCTATCTGTTTACCATATCTTATAACCATCTCCCCCTGTAGAAACCGTTCATTACCTCCATCAGCTCCCTGCATCCCATATACTCATATACTGAAACCCATTACGCAACCCGTTTTCATCAGATCTGTTTCATACTTTGTTTCAGGCCAGTTTACCTTAAATGCACAATCTTTTCTTTCCTCAATATCCCATCTACTGTCATTATCAAGGTAAGCAACTGATCCCCACATCCTAAACCTCCAGTTACATTGTTTTCATTTTTTACTGCAACTTGTAATCTTCTCACGATCACTGCCACTTAAGCATTATAGACATAGTTCCCTCTAGCTTATACTTTCTTTCATATATCTGCTTCTGTACAGATGTAGCAATACTTCAGGTCTCTAGCCCTCGCTGGAGATTTTTGCGCACGTCGCGCGAAAACAATTGTTCTCTCCATTACCCAAATTCCTCTCCATTATTTACGTTGCTTATACTCACACCAATTTACCCATTTAGTCATCGATAGATAATTCATACTTAAGTACTTTTTGTGCATTTTCAGTTTCTATGTTTGCAATATAACGCATGTTTCATAAAGGTTTTGATTTCTTTAATCTGTAATTGCCACAGAAAATACGACTCGTGTCGTGGATTCAGTTCCACTGGTGGGAAAGGAAAACATTCTTCAAAAAATTGATAAACACACTGAAGATATGCTATCATCACTATATGGAATACGAATAGATAAAACGATGGGCCCAGATAAGCTTATCTGAGGACGATGAAAGAGAAAAAATGAGGTAGTCACGCCCTTGACTCCATTCTTTAATAAGTCACTGACTACAAAGGAGTCTCCAGAGGATTAGAGGCTTAGCTTTGTGACATCGATATTCAGAAACAAGTATGATAGGTCATTTCCAATATGATAGGTCATTTCTAATAAATCATCGTCCAATTATCTAAATGTCCGTAGCTGGTTAACTTCAGCGAACTACTAATCGAGACAAGACTGTGGCAAAAGAATTATTCATGTCTGAAAATCCACTTAATTTTTCATTTCATATAATCAGCATGTATCTTGAAAGTATGATAGTTTATGCATCTCTTTAGATTCTAAGAAAGCTTACGATGCCGTCCCGTAATAAAGGTTATGAGCAAAAGATAAGTGAAATGGTATAAGTGGGAATGTATGTAATTCGATGGCCAGGATATTGGTATACTGGTGTTTTGACTCTCTCTCTCTCTCTCTCTCTCTCTCTCTCTCTCTCTCTCTCTCTCTCTCTCTCTCTCTCTCTCTCTCTCTCTCTCTCTCTCTCTCTCTCTCTCTCTCCTTGAGGTGCTGAACCTCTAGGTAGAGCACAATGACTTACTCGCTGTTTCGACATATAGGTCTGGTCCCTTTCCAGGCTCCCAAAATGGGAACCAGTATGCTACCTCCTCTCCCTCTATCCTCCTATCCCTCCACTTTGTGATGGTTCCTTACTCCTTACTATCCTTCTTGTTTATCCTTATCGTAGCAGTATAGATGAGGGAGCCGCGGGACGCACTCTCAGTGTACGTGAAAGATCTGGTATAAGAGGGCAGGTTTGGGGCTTTTGGATCGTAAGGGGTAAGCTCAGTGATTATGTGTCTTGCGTCAGCCTTAATCGTATCTTAGTTTTATCATTCATATGTCAGCTTCATCAGGATGTTAGCCCTTAAACTTGTATTTGGCGTCAGCAGTTATCGACCGGTGATGGATACTCGAACACCTGTAACTCATTCATGCAAGGTTAATCTAAGTTTGATATAGTATTTTAGCTTTACTATGAGTCTCCATATCCGTCTTATGCATTAACATCTATACTTTGTTTATAATCCCAGTGGGCTATAACATATGGGGCCCTAGCTCAGGGAGACTTTAATTTCTTGTGTAACTAATCAGATTTTCTTGTGTTAGTAATTAACGTAAGATATTGGTGCACGAGCCCGTTGTAAAGATAGTATTTCCTGTATTGTAACCTGAAGTTAAAGTAATTATCCCTCAACTGCACAAATTAGATCTAAGAAACTTGTTCACTTTTTGTGTTTCAGTTTTAAGCAGTGAATCAATTAGTGACGTCATTGACTATGGCCTCCGTTGACTTGGAAACATTTGTGGAGAAACCCTCACTAGAGATGTTGCAGCAGACCAGTATGACTAAAGATGATTAGTTGAAATTAGCTCGTCATTGTGACCTTCTGTGTAACCATAGCAATAAGAAATCAGAGATTATAACTTGTGTTGCAGACGACATAGTCGAGGGGGACCTTCTTCCAGTGGAGGCTACATACCTTTGCACACAATCCCCTACTTCTGGAGTGGAACTTAAAAGAACTTGAAATAGCAGAACTTTAAGCACAAAGAGAGTTCAAACAGCTAGAAATGCAACGAGAAAAATAGATGCTATATCGTAGATCCAATGAAAGAGTAGCTGAATTAGCCTATTTACAACAGATGAATTTATTAAGAAAGACAAAGCATAGTAACCGTAATTATAATCCTTCAGGTGGTGATCATAATCACTTTGATATTAGTAAGTGCAACCATTTGCCACCAATTTTTGTGAAGATTATCCCAAAGAATGTTTTGAACTGTTTCACCGTGTATCTATGATTCCAAAATGGCATCTTGATTCACACATTTTGACTGATCAAGGTTGCTCTGTTTGTATGTATGGGACGAGATCTTGAGTGTATGCGAATTTGTGCCCGAATATTACCGAAATACACTAAGGAAAGCGGTAAAGGCTGACACAATTCCACACTGGGTTTGCCCAAGGGTTAACTTAATTGCTTAATCTCTGACTTCACACTAGTGGTAACACATCAGTTGATGATTTAAAGGAATTGTTCCTAGTTAAGCAGTTTAAGCTGGCTGCTCCGTGGGAAGCTATCATGTTTTATCACCGACGGATATGACTAGTTGGCCGTCCGCCTGGCTGACGCAGTGTGGTAGATCTTTTTGCTCTAATGTAAAGGTTCCTGAGCGTGCACCTGCTGCTAGTGGTGGGCCGCCTAATAAGCCTGTCGTTCCGACTAAGAAAATAATTATTTGCCTTTATTGCAGAAAGCGAGGATACATTGTTTCCAACTGTGCCAGGCTGCTGAGTAGGGGGAAAGTGAATTGTGAGGTAGCTGTCCTCCCAGCTGTGCAGGTGAACGGTCATGCGACAGCGAGGGGCTTGACTGCCTGTCGGTTTGTCACTGACGGACATGTTGTCAGTAATCATTACAGTAAACGATTCCCTATTAAGATATTTCACGACACTGGTGCGTTTCCAAGTTTGATTACCGGAGGGCATGTCTTGCTCGATGGATTTGATGGGGTCGTCACATTTGTACCGCATAGACTATACCTGAAGACTGATGTGGGATGTAATTATATCACTGTTGGGGTGATGGATAGATTATCAAAATCTGATGTACAGTTCTTGTTAGGAAATGTTATTAATTACGACCGAAATTTCGATGATCACGTTGAGATGAACGTCCTTGCCTGTGAGTCACCCGACTGTCTTGTGTGAGATAGTTCTGCCTGGTGCACGAGGTGAGTTTGTCATGTCAGATGTGACACACAGTGAGCCAGGTAAATCGTGTGGTGTTAGAGAAAACCCACGTGTATCTAATGGAGTTTCCTGGGACGAATCTAGGTTGAATATCCTGCCTAAGGACTTTGAGATTTTTTCCGTCATGTTAAGGAGGCAGTATCTAATGAGGCTGGTTTGTGTAAACATTTGATGTGTATCCTCATTTCAGAGTCGATACATCCTTTCCTGGCGGATCAGAAATTGCTGAAACAGCTTCTGTGATTTTGAAGTCTAGACACTTGAACATTCCTGGAATGAACTTCTGGAGATCAAGTTCAGAAGTATGCGAACTCTCGGTCCCTCCTGATGCTACGCCTGACGTAGATAAGAGTTGTGTCATTAGTGACAACTCTTGTCAAATGTGTGAAGTTGCCTGCCCTCCTGAGCCGAGTGAGGAATCAGCTTCTGAAGTTTTGAGAGATGACGTGAACGTAGTTGAGTTGTGTCATCTCCCTAGCTCGAGTATCTCATTTGTTTCGTTAATCTCCTTACCCACGGAGGAGCAAGTACTCTCCAGGTTGCATGACTGTCAACCTGTACTCTGCCACAATCTCGTGGTGATAAGACTATGTATGTATGTTTACTGTTATGTTTACAGCTTACTGAGCAGGCACGTGCTAGTGTGGCCAGATCCACTGTCCAGCTGCCACCACGAGAGGCAGGTCGTCCGGTCAGACTCCCAGGTGCACGGGTCCACGACAGAAGGTCCAACGTTAGTGATCGTCATTGTTTTTATTACGATATAACTGTAGTTGTTTGGGACGAGGAAGCTGCTCAAAGTTTCAGAGGCATACTGGCTTATGTTAAGCAAGAGTTTAATGTCATTAGATTATCTTTGGTCCTAGGTTAGATGTGGTATGGGATGGTCCGCTGTCCAAGTCAGAATGGGAAAAGTCAAAGTTTTTCTTTAGCAGCTCCTATAGTAAGAAGATTGGCCGAGGTTGGGCCCATGTTATTTCCCTACCCAGGATTATTTGTATTTGTATTCCTCAACGATGGTGTCTGTCTGTGAAATCTCCTGTATCATTCTCTAGGTGTGGGCGTGGCGCGCGTGGAGCAGTCCTGACGATGATGTCTCAGATGTTCTGGACGACCGGAATGATGAACCTAGACAAGGCGGCACCGGTGACAGCTGTTGTCTCCTCTCGCCGTCATCCCTTGTGGCTGTCACTCTGGACAGAGATGTGGTCCCATGGTGAGGAGCCCTACACACTGCTATATGCAGTACAGCTCCCTGCTTCAGTTCGGACCTGTCGGATTACCTGTCGAACCTGCCGCCCTGAGCTGGCCCAGCAGGTGCAGCTGTTTCCTGAGAAGTGTGAGTGCAACTGCAACCCCGGACAGGATGAGACGTGTGCTCGGGATAAGATCAGTTCCTGGAGCTCGGAGACGCGTCTATGCTGGCACGATCCTGATGTATATGTCTCCCTTGCGACCTTAGAACTCGTACCCTGACAACGGTCTGGGCGCCCTTGTGTCAGAGAGGGGGTCACTGCCCCAGGACGAGGCCAGCCCAGTCAAGATGGAGAAGATGGACTACTGCAGCCAGCAGTTGGCCACTGTGATAGCCTATCTCTGGCGAAAACGTTGCAGTACCTCCTCCTCTCCCTCTGTCCTCTCACCTCTTCACTTCCTCCTGGTTCCCTACTCCTTACTATCCTTCCTGCCTATTCCTATCATAGCAGTGTAAATGAGATAGCCGTAGGGCACACCTTTATTCTGCACGAAAGGTCAGGTATAAGAGAGCGGCTGCGGGGCTTTCGGCTCACAGGGGGTAATCTCAGTGATTGTGTCTGTTGTGTGTCAGTCTTATTCGTACGTTAGTTTTATTATATACATGTCTGCCTTATCTGTATGTCAGCTCTCAGACCTGTTCTTGGTGTCAGTTATTGAATGTTGCCGTTAACGACCGGTGACGGATATTTGAATACTTTGTACCTCATTCATATAAGATCAGCCTTACTTCCATATAGTACTTGAGTTTTACTCTGAGTTTCTATATCTTCTATAACTCGTTTGTTATCTCTATAGGTTATAACACTGGAACAAACAACAGAGTATGATGAAGTGCTGAATCCAAAAGACCGTTTAACATAACAAATGGAGTGCCACAGTGGTCAGTCTTGGGACTAGTTTCCTTTTTCATATGTATCACTGACATTGAGGATAGGTAATGTAGCAAGATAACATTGAGGATAGGTAATGTAGCAAGATAACATTGAGGATAGGTAATGTAGCAAGATAACATTGAGGATAGGTAATGTAGCAAGATAACATTGAGGATAGGTAATGTAGCAAGATAACATTGAGGATAGGTAATGTAGCAAGATATCAAAATTTGCAGACAATACCAGCTTGGGAAATAAACCTAAAACAGATAATGAATGCCAATGCTTTCAGAAAGACAAACAAACTAATGGATTGATTTTAGAAGCGGCGAAAAAATCTTACTATCGATTAGTGCAAAATTTTACACATTGGCGTTTAAACGAGAATACAAGCTTTAGTATGAATTCTGTTGAACTGCAAACAATACATGAGAAAAATGGCTAACCCATAATAATCTCTGATCACCGACAGTCAGGTAGCCAATGCACAAAGGCAGTAGAAAAAAGGAATCTTAGTACTTTCTCGTCATTATGATTGTTAACATATGGAGTGAGTTGTTCAAAGCGACATCGTAAACACTTTTTAGCAAAGACATGACATTTACTTCCCTTCAGATCCACGACTGATATCATTTGCGTCTCCTTACTTTCATAAAATATTCATAAATATTTCAGATTAAGTCATCTGTATTCTTTTCTACTCTTACCACACCAATCTCTGAATCTCTGAATTCTTCCACTGTCCCAGACAGCCTGGAAAGGACACAGCCAGTGATCTGTTGTTGTGTTAATACCTTTCCAGAAACAGACATTATTTGAAAATCTAAAACGATTTTCCTTTCTAAATCCGTTTTCATATACTCTTACTTCCCACAACACTGTCCTCCATGCCAATCCTTTCATTCCCTTCATCCATCCATTCCCTTCATCAATCTTTCACCAAGCTGATCCAGAAGCAATTCTCCTTAGCTCATCCATCAAATCATCAGTACTTATATAACCCAGCAGTCTCGCCCGAACTTGTGTACATTTGTTTACACTTCTACAGAAGGACTCTTCAGCTGTGTGCATTGTTCCCGTGGCGGGAGTAAACAATGCAGCTGTCAGGAGATGAACCTAATATCTCAGCTGCCCTATACACCCGTCTTGAACGTATTGCTTTAATTGTGGGTTTGGGTGCGGGGGTCAAGGATATATGAATGTCTCCAGACCTCGAGAGCTCTGTTATGCTTATCGGTTTGTTGACGGGGTTTGTATAAAGGTCAGCGAGATTGTTGGTTCTATTTCGTAGAATATATGGATTATATATATATTGACAGTCTTGGAATTTCTTGTTTTTTCACTTGAAGTCTGAATGTTCTCTCTCTCTCTCTCTCTCTCTCTCTCTCTCTCTCTCTCTCTCTCTCTCTCTCTCTCTCTCTCTCTCTCTCTCTCTCTCTCTCTCTCTCTCTCTCTCTCTCTCTCTCTCTCTCTCTTGTTTCCTTTCACTTTCTTTCGTATTCCTAGACACCCTACCTCATATTCTTAGTTTCCAATCATCATAAACATACTGAAAGCGTCGTCTGCCGGAGCCTGGGTGGAGAAAAGACAGCGTTCTAGCTAAGGTACTCCGCCTATAAAAAAGAAAACAATCAAGAAAATGGCACAAGGAAAGAGCAAAAACAATGGAAAAGAAATGAGAAGATTTGAGGTCAATGAAAATTATTTTGCAAGAGTCGTAAAGGACAGGAAGAGAGACTGGTATCAAAGACCCTGGTCGAGGGAGAGTACCTGTTCAGAGGGGAACGCAAGTGAGAGAGCTGGTGCTGGGAAAGTGGCAACAATGAGCAGAGTGGATGATATAGATGGGACAGAATAAAGGAATAATGAGAGAGAGAGAGAGAGAGAGAGAGAGAGAGAGAGAGAGAGAGAGAGAGAGAGAGAGAGAGAGAGAGAGAGAGAGAGAGAGAGAGAGAGAGAGAGAGAGAGAGAGAGAGAGAGAGAGAGAGAGAGAGAGAGAGAAGGGTGAGCGAGGTGGCAGGTGTGTACAGGAACAGTAAACAGCGAGCGTCTGTGAGGCCATCTCGAATCAGGGCTGTACAGGATGCTGGGCGGTGGTTGTAGGTTGGAGAGGAGGAGGAGAGGGAGGGGATGCGGGCTCGAGGCTAGTCTCCAGGGAAATAAACGAGCACATCATCCTCACAGGTAACTCCCACTCCTCGGCATACGATTATAGATGATACTGCATTCTTCTTTTTCAGTTAGCGGTTTATATGAGATGCATTTTGCTATATATATATATATATATATATATATATATATATATATATATATATATATATATATATATATATATATATATATATATATATATATATATATATATATATATATATATATATATATATATATATATGTATACATAAATAGGCATATGATAGAGTTGATAGAGATGCTCTGTGGAAGGTATTAAGAATATATGGTGTGGGAGGCAAGTTGTTAGAAGCAGTGAAAAGTTTTTATCAAGGATGTAAGGCATGTGTACGTGTAGGAAGAGAGGAAAGTGATTGGTTCTCAGTGAATGTAGGTTTGCGGCAGGGGTGTGTGATGTCTCTATGGTTGTTTAATTTGTTTATGGATGGGGTTGTTAGGGAGTTGAATGCAAGAGTTTTGGAAAGAGGGGCAAGTATGAAGTCTATTGTGGATGAGAGAGCTTGGGAAGTGAGTCAGTTGTTGTTCGCTGATGATACAGCGCTGGTGGCTGATTCAGTTGAGAAACTGCAGAAGCTGGTGACTGAGTTTGGTAAAGTGTGTGAAAGAAGAAAGTTAAGAGTAAATGTGAATAAGAGCAAGGTTATTAGGTACAGTAGGGTTGAGGGTCAAGTCAATAGGGAGGTAAGTTTGAATGGAGAAAAACTGGAGGAAGTAAATTGTTTTAGATATCTGGGAGTGGATCTGGCAGCGGATGGAACCATGGAAGCGAAAGTGGATCATAGGGTGGGGGAGGGGGCGAAAATCCTGGGAGCCTTAAAGAATGTGTGGAAGTCGAGAACATTATCTCGGAAAGCAAAAATGGATATGTTTGAAGGAATAGTGGTTCCAACAATGTGTATGGTTGCGAGGCGTGGGCTATGGATAGAGTTGTGCGCAGGAGGGTGGATGTGCTGGAAATGAAATGTTTGAGGACAATGTGTGGTGTGAGGTGGTTTGATCGAGTAAGTAATGTAAGGATATGAGATATGTATGGAAATAAAAAGAGCGTGATTGAGAGAGCAGAATAGGGTGTTTTGAAATGGTTTGGGCACATGGAGAGAATGAGTGAGGAAAGCTTGACCAAAAGGATATATGTGTCGGAGGTGGAGGGAACGAGGAGAAGTGGGAGACCAAATTGGAGGTGGAAAGATGGAGTGAAAAAGATTTTGAGTGATCGGGGCCTGAACATGCAGGAGGGTGAAAGGCGTGCAAGGAATAGAGTGAATTGGATCGATGTGGTATACCGGGGTTGACGTTCTGTCAGTGGATTGAATCAGGGCATGTGAAGCGTTTGGGGTAAACCATGGAAAGTTGTGTGGGGCCTGGATGTGGAAAGGGAGCTGTGGTTTCGGGCATTATTGCATGACAGCTAGAGACTTAGTGTGAACGAATGGGGCCTTTGTTGTCTTTTCCTAGCGCTACCTCGCACACATGAGGGGGGAGAGGGATGGTATTCCATGTGTGGCGAGGTGGGGATATGAAATGAATAAAGGCAGACAGTGTGAATTGTGTGCATGGGTATATATGTATGTGTCTGTGTGTGTATATATATATGTACATTGAGATGTAAAGGTATGTATATTTGCGTGTGTGGACGTGTATGTATATACATGTGTATGGGGGTGTGTTGGGTCATTTCTTTCGTCTGTTTCCTTGCGCTACCTCGCAAACGCGGGAGACAGCGAAAAAGCAAAATAAATAGAAAATAAATATATATATATATATATATATATATATATATATATATATATATATATATTTATATATATATATGTATATATATATATATATATATATATATATATATATATATATATATATATATATATATATATATATATATATATATATATATATATATATATATATATATATATATATATATATATATATATGTATATATATAAATATATATATATATAAATATATATATATATATATATATATATATATATATATATATATATATATATATATATATATATATATATATATATATATATATATATATATATATATATATATATATATATTTATATATATACAAATGCAAAGGGGATAAGAGTGAGTGCTCAAATTTCAGAGGTATAAGTTTGTTGAGTATTCCTGGTAAATTATATGGGAGGATATTGATTAAGTGGGTGAAGGCATGTACAGAGCATCAGATTGGGGAAGAGCAGTGTGGTTTCAGAAGTGGTAGAGGATGTGTAGATCAGGTGTTTGCTTTGAAGAATGTATGTGAGAAATACTTAGAAAAGCAAATGGATTTGTTTGTAGCATTTATGGATCTGGAGAAGGCATATGATAGAGTTGATAGAGATGCTCTGTGGAAGGTATTAAGAATATATGGTGTGGGAGGCAAGTTGTTAGAAGCAGTGAAAAGTTTTTATCGAGGATGCAAGGCATGTGTACGTGTAGGAAGAGAGGAAAGTGATTGGTTCTCAGTGAATGTAGGTTTGCGGCAGGGGTGTGTGATGTCTGTATAGTTGTTTAATTTGTTTATGGATGGGGCTGTTAGGGAGGTGAATGCAAGAGTTTTGGAAAGAGGGGCAAGTATGAAGTCTGTTGTGGATGAGAGAGCTTGGGAAGTGAGTCAGTTGTTGTTCGCTGATGATACAGCGCTGGTGGCTAATTCATGTGAGAAACTGCAGAAGCTGGTGACTGAGTTTGGTAAAGTGTGTGGAAGAAGAAAGTTAAGAGTAAATGTGAATAAGAGCAAGGTTATTAGGTACAGTAGGGTTGAGGGTCAAGTCAATTGGGAGGTGAGTTTGAATGGAGAAAAACTGGAGGAAGTGAAGTGTTTTAGATATCTGGGAGTGGATCTGGCAGCGGATGGAACCATGGAAGCGGAAGTGGATCATAGGGTGGAGGAGGAGGCGAAAATTGTGGGGGCCTTGAAGAATGTGTGGAAGTCGAGAACATTATCTCGGAAAGCAAAAATGGGTATGTTTGAAGGAATAGTGGTTCCAACAATGTTGTATGGTTGCGAGGCGTGGGCTATGGATAGAGTTGTGCGCAGGAGGATGGATGTGCTGGAAATGAGATGTTTGAGGACAAAATGTGGTGTGAGGTGGTTTGATTGAGTGAGTAACGTAAGGGTAAGAGAGATGTGTGGAAATAAAAAGAGCGTGGTTGAGAGAGCAGAAGAGGGTGTTTTGAAGTGGTTTGGGCACATGGAGAGGATGAGTGAGGAAAGATTGACCAAGAGGATATATGTGTCGGAGGTGGAGGGAACGAGGAGAAGAGGGAGACCAAATTGGAGGTGGAAAGATGGAGTGAAAAAGATTTTGTGTGATCGGGGCCTGAACATGCAGGAGGGTGAAAGGAGGGCAAGGAATAGAGTGAATTGGAGCGCTGTGGTATACCGGGGTTGACGTGCTGTCAGTGGATTGAATCAAGGCATGTGAAGCGTCTGGGGTAAACCATGGAAAGCTGTGTAGGTATGTATATTTGCGTGTGTGGACGTATGTATATACATGTGTATGGGGGGGGGGGTTGGGCCATTTCTTTCGTCTGTTTCCTTGCGCTACCTCGCAAACGCGGGAGACAGCGACAAAGTATAATAAAATAAAAAAAAAATATATATATATATATATATATATATATATATATATATATATATATATATATATATATATATATGTATATATATATATATACATGATATATATATATATGTATATATATATATATATATATATATATATATATATATATATATATATATATATATATATATATATATATATATATATATATTCATTTTTATTATCTATTTATTTTGCTTTGTCGCTGTCTCCCGCGTTAGCGAGGTAGCGCAAGGAAACAGGCGAAAGAATGGCCAAACCCTCCTACATACACATGTATATACATACACGTCCACACACGCAAATACACATACCTGTACATCTCAATGTACACATATATATACACACACAGACATATGCATATATACACTTGTACACAATTCATACTTTCTGCCTTTATTTATTTCCATCGCCACCTCGCCACACATGGAATAACAACCCCCTCCACCCTCATGTGTGCGAGATAGCGCTAGGAAAAGACGACAAAGGCCGCATTCGTTCACACTCAGTCTCTAGCTGTCATGTAATAGTGGACCGAAACCACAGCTCCCCCCTTTCCACTTCCAGGTCCCAGAGAACGTTCCATGGTTTACCCCAGACGGTTCAAACGCCCTGGTTCAATCCATTGACAGCACGTCGACCCCGGTATACCACATCGTTCTAATTCACTCTATTCCTTGCACGCCTATCACCCTCCTGCATGTTCAGCCCCGATCACTCAAAATCTTTTTCATTCCATCTTTCCACCTCCAATTTGGTCTCCCACTTCTCGTTCCCTCCACCTCTGAGACATATATCCTCTTGGTCAATCTTTCCTCACTCATTCTCTCCATGTGACCAAACCATCTCAAAACACCTCTTCTGCTCTCTCAACCACACTCTTTTTATTTCCACACATCCTCTTACTCTTACATTACTTACTCGATCGAACTACCTCACACCACATATTGTCCTCAAACATCTCATTTCTAGCACATCCATCCTCCTACGCACAACTCTATCCATAGCCCACGCCTCGCAGCCATACAACATTGTTGGAACCACTATTCCTTCAAAAATACCCATTTTTGCTTTCGGAGATAATGTTTTCGACTTAAACACTTTCTTCAAGGCTCCCAGGATTTTCGGCCTCTCTCCCACCCTATGATTCACTTCCGCTTCCATGGTTCCATCCGCGGCCAGATCCACGCCCAGATATCTAAAACACTTTACTTCCTCCCGTTTTTCTCCATTCAAACTTACCTCCCCATTGACTTGACCCTCAACCCTACTGTACGTAAAAAGCTGGCTCTTATTTACATTTGCTCTTAACTTTCTTCTTTCACACACTTTACCAATCTCAGTCACCAGCTTCTGCAGTTTCTCACATGAATCAGCCACCAGCGCTGTATCATCAGCGAACAACAACTGACTCACTTCCCAAGCTCTCTCATCCACAACAGACTTCATACTTGCCCCTCTTTCCAAAACTCTTGCATTCACCTCCCTAACAACCCCATCCATAAACAAATTAAACAACCATGGAGACATCACACACCCCTGCCGCAAACCGACATTCACTGAGAAACAATCACTTTCCTGTCTTTCTACACGTACACATGCCTTACATCCTCGATAAAAACTTTTCACTGCTTCTAACAACTTGCCTCCCACACCATATATTCTTAATACCTTCCACAGAGCATCTCTATCAACTCTGTCATATGCCTTCTCCAGATCCATAAATGCTACATACAAATCCATTTGCTTTTCTAAGTATTTCTCACATACATTCTTCAAAGCAAACACCTGATCTACACATCCTCTACCACTTCTGAAACCACACTGCTCTTGCCCAATCTAATGCTCTGTACATGCCTTCACCCTCTCAATCAATACCCTCCCATATAATTTACCAGAATACTCAATAAACTTATACCTCTGTAATTTGAGCACTCACTCTTATTCCCTTTGCCTTTGTACAATGGCACTGTGCAAGCATTCCGCCAATCCTCAGGCACCTCACCATGAATCATACATACATTAAATAACCTTACCAACCAGTAAGAAACCCTCGCCTGCTCGTGTTTTAACTTTCTAAAAGGGGAAACAGAAGGAGTCACGCGTGGAGTGCTCATCCTCCTCGAAGGCTCAGACTGGGATGTCTAAATGCATATGGATGTCACCAAGATGAAGAAAAAGGAGAGATAGGTAGTATGTTTGAGGAAAGGAGCCTGAATGTTTTGGCTCTGAGTGAAACGAGGTGCTAAGGGGAAGAGTGGTTCGGGAATATCTTGGGAGTAAGGTCAGGAGTAAGTGAAAAGACAAGAGCTAGGGAAGGAGTAGCACTACTCCTGAAACAGGATTCGTGGGAGTATGTGATAGAGTGTAAGAAAGTAAAGTCTAGATTGATATGGGTAAAATTGAAAGTGGATGGAGAGAGATGGGAGATAATTGGTGCATATGCACCTGGACATGAGAAGAAAGATCATGAAATGCAAGTGTTTTGGGAGCAGCTGAGTGATTCTGTTAGTAGTTTTGATGCACGAGACCGTGTTATAGTGATAGTTGATTTGAATGCAAAGGTGAGTAATGTGGCAGTTGAAGGAATAATTGATATATATGGGATGTTCAGTGTTGTACGGAAAAATGACTGGTGATTGGGAATACCTAGTTTAAAAAAAAGATATACATAAGTATACGAATGTAGGTAAGAGAGATGGCCAGAGAGCGTTACTGGATTACGTGTAAATTGATAGGAGCGCGAAAGAGAGACTTTTGGATGTTAATGTGCTGAAAGGTGCAACTGAAGGGATGTCTGATCATTGTCTTGTGGAGGCGAAGGTGAAGATTTGTAGAGGTTTTCAGAAAAGAGGAGAAAATGTTGGGGTGGAGAGAGTGGTGATAGTAAGTGAGCTTGGGAAGGAGACTTGTGAGGAAGTACCAGGAGAGACTGAGTACAGAATAGAAAAAGGTGAGAACAAAGGACATAAGGGGAGTGGGGAAGTAATGGGATGTACTTCGAGAAGCAGTGATTGCTTGTTCAAAAGATGCTTGTGGCATGAGAAGCGTGAGAGGTGGGCAGATTAGAAAGGGTAGTGAGTGGTGGGATGAAGAAGTAAGATAATTAGTGAAAGAGAAGAGAGAGGCATTTGGACGATTTTTGCAGGGAAAAAATGCAAATGATTGGGCGGTGTATAAAAGAAAGAGACAGGATGTCAAAAGAAAGGTGCAAGAGGTGAAAAAAGGGCAAATAACATATAGGGTGAGAGAGTATCATCAAATTTTCGGGAGAATAAAAAGATGTTTTGGAGAGAGATAAATAAAGTGCGTGAGACAAGAGAACAAATGGGAATATCAGTGATGGGGGCGAATGTGGAGGTGATAACAAGTAGTGGTGATGTGAAAAGATGGAGTGAGTATTTTGAAGGTTTGCTGAATGTGTTTGATGATAGAGTAGCAGATATAGGGTGTCTCTGTCGAGGTGGTGTGCAAAGTGAGAGCGCTAGGGAGAATGATTTGGTAAACAGAGAATAGGTAGTAAAAGCTTTCCGGAAGATGAAAGCCGGCAAGGCAGCGGGTTTGGATGGTATTGCAGCGAAGTTTATTAAAAAAGTGGGTGACTGTATTGTTGACTGGTTGGTAAGGTTATTTAATGTATGTATGACTCATGGCGAGGTGCCTTAGGACTGGCGGAATGCTTGCCTAGTGCCATTATAAAAAGTTAAAGGGGATAAAACTGAGTGCTAAATTACAGAGGTATGAGTTTGTTCAGTTTTCCTGGGAAATTAATATGGGAGGGTATTGATTGAGAGGGTGAAGGCATGTACAGAGCAACAGATTGGGGAAGAGAAGTGTGGTTTCAGAAGTGGTATAGGATGTGTGGATTAGGTGTTTGCTTTGAAAAATATAAGTGAGAAATACCTAGAAAAGCAAAGGGATTTGCATGTAGTATCTATAGACCTGGAGCAGGCGTATGATAGAGTTGATAGAGATGCTCTGTGGAAGGTATTAAGAATGTATGGTGAGGGAGGTAAGTTGTTAGAATCTGTGATAAGTTTTTATCGAGGATGTAAGGCATATGTACATGTAGGAAGAGAGGAAAGTTATTGGTTCTCACTGAATGTTGGTTTGCGGCAGGGGCGCTTGATGTCTCAATGGTTGTTTAATTTGTTTATGGATGGGGTTGTTAGGGAGGTGAATGCAAGTGTTTTGTAAAAAGGAGCAAGTATGCAGTCTGTTTTTGATGAGAGCTTGGGAAGTGAGTCAGTTGTTGTTCGCTGATGATACAGCGCTGGTGGCTGATTCGGATTAGAAACTGCAGAAGCCTGGTGACTGAGTTTGGTGAAGTGTGTGAAAGAAGAAAGTTGAGAGTAAATATGAATAAGAGTAAGGTTATTAGGTACAGCAGGGTTGAGAGACAAGTCAATCGGGAGGTAAGTTTGAATGGAGAAAAACTGTAGGAAGTGAAGTGTTCTAGATATCTGGGAGTGGATTTGGCAGCGGATGGAACTATGGAAGCGGAAATGAATCATAGGGTGGGGGAGGGGGCGAAAGTTCTGGGAGCGATGAAGAATGTGTGGAAGTCGAGAACGTTATCTTGGAAAGGAAAAATGGGTATGTTTGAAGGAATAGTGGTTCCAAGAATGTTTATGGTTGCGAGGCGTGGGCTATAGATCGAGTTATGCGGAGGAGGGTGGATGTGCTGCTAGTGAGATGTTTGAGGACAATATGTGGTGTGAGGTGGTTTGATCGAGTAAGTATTGAAAGGGTAAGAGGGATGAGTGGTTATAAAAAGAGTGTGGTTGAGAGAGCAGAAGAGCGCGTTTTGAAATGGTTTGGTCACATGGAGAGAATGAGTAAGGAAAGATTGACCAAGAGGATATATGTGTCGGAGGTGGAGGGAACGAGGAGACGTGGGAGACCAAACTGGAGGTGGAAAGATTGAGTGAAAAAGATTTCGAGTGATCGGGGCCTAAACATGCAGGTGGGTGAAAGGCGTGCAAGGAATACAGTGAATTTGGACGATGATTTATACTGGGGTCAACGTGCTGTCAATAGATTGAACCAGGGCATGTAAAGCGTCTGGGGTAAACCATGGAAAGTTTTTGCGGTCTTGATGTGGAAAGGGAGTTATGGTTTCGGTGCATTCTACATGACAGTTGGAGACTGAGTGTAAACAAATGTGGTCTTTGTTGTCTTTTCCTAGCTTACCTCGCACACATGCGGTTGAGGGGCTTTTCATTTCATGTGTGGCGGGGTGGCGACGAGAATGAATAAGGGCAAACAATGTGAATTATGTACATGTGTGTATATGTATATGTCTGTGTGTGTATATAGATGTATACGTTGAGATGTATAGGTATGTATATGTGTGTGTGTGGACGTGTATTATACCAACACGTGAATGTGGGTGAGTTTGGTCATTCTTTCTTCTGTTTTCTTGCGCTACCTCGCTAACGCGGGAGACGGCGACAAAATATAATATATATATATATATATATATATATATATATATATATATATATATATATATATATACATATTTTTTTTTTTTTTTTCTTTTAAACTATTCGCCATTTCCCACGTCAGCGAGGTAGCGTTAAGAACAGAGGACTGGGCCTTTTTTGGAATATCCTCACCTGGCCCCCTCTGTTCCTTCTTTTGGAAAATTTAAAATAAAATGAGAGGGGAAGATTTCCAGCCCCCCCGCTCCCTCCCCTTTTAGTCGCCTTCTACGACACGCAGGGAATACGTGGGAAGTATTCTTAACCCCCTATCCCCAGGGATAATATATATTTATTCATTTATTACACTTTGTCGCCTATATATATATACAGGGCGTTTTGGTCGAGGTGGTGTGCAAAGTGAGAAGGTTAGGGAAAATGATTTGGTAAACAGAGAAGAGGTAGTAAAAGCTTTGCGGATGATGAAAACCGGCAAGGCAGCGGATTTGAATGGTATTGCAGTGGAATTTATAAAAAAAAGGGGGGTGACTGTATTGTTGACTGGTTGGTAAGCTTATTCAATGTATGTATGATTCATGGTGAGGTGCCTGAGGATTGGCGGAATTCTTGCATAGTACCATTGTACAAAGGCAAAGGTGACAAAGGTGAGTGCTCAAATTACAGAGTTATAAGTTTGTTGAGTATTCCTGGGAATTTATATGGGAGGGTATTGACTGAGAGGGTGAAGGCATATACAGAGAATCAGATTGGGGAAGAGCAGTGTGGTTTCAGAAGTGTTAGAGGATGTGTGGATCAGGTGTTTGCTTTGAGGAATGTAGGTGAGAAATACTTAGAGAAGGAAATGGATTTGTATGTGGCATTTATGGATCTGGAGAAGGCATATGATAGAGTTGATAGAGATGCTCTGTGGAAGGTATTAAGAATATATGGTGTGGGAGGCAAGTTGTTAGAAGAAATGAAATGTTTTTATCGATGATGTAAGGTATGTGTACGTGTAGGAAGAGAGGAAAGTTATTGGTTCTCAGTGAATGTAGGTTTGCGACAGGGGTGTGTGATGTCTCCATGGTTGTTTAATTTGTTTATGGGTGGGGTTGTTAGGGAGGTGAATGCAAGAGTTTTGGAAAGAGGGGCAAGTACGCAGTCTGTTGTGGATGAGAGAGCTTGGGAAGTGAGTCAGTTGTTCTTAGCTGATGATAGAGCGCTGGTGGCTGATTCATGTGAGAAACGGCAGAAGCTGGTTACTGAGTTTGGTAAAGTGTGTGAAAGAAGAAAGTTAAGAGTAAATGTGAATAAGAGCAAGGTTATTAGGTACAGTAGGGTTGAGGGGCAAGTCAATTGGGAGGTAAGTTTGAATGGAGAAAAACTAGAGGAAGTGAAGTGTTTTAGATATCTAGGAGTAGATCTGGCATCGTATGGATCCATGGAGGCGGAAGCGAATCATAGGGTGGGGGAGGGGTCGAAAATTTTGGGAGCCTTGAAGAATGTGTTGAAGTCGAGAACATTATTTCGGAAAACAAAAATGGGTATGTTCGAAGGAATAGTGGTTCCAACAATGTTGTATGGCTGCGAGGCGTGGGCTATGGATAGACTTGTGCGCAGGAGGATGGATGTGCTGGGAATGAGATGTTTGAGGACAATATATGGTGTGAGGTGCTTTGACCGAGGAAGTAATGATAGGGTAAGAGAGATGTGTGGTAATAAAAAGAGTGTGGTTGAGAGAGCAGAAGAGGGTGTTTTGAAATGGTTTGGTCACAGGGAGAGAATGAGTGAGGAAAGATTGACAAAGAGGTGTCAGAGGTAGAGGGAACGAGGGGAAGTGGGAGACCAAATTGGAGGTGGAAAGATGGAGTGAAAAAGATTTTCAGTGATCGTTGCCTGAACATGCAGGTGGGTGAAAGGCGTGCAAGGAATAGAGTGAATTGGAACGATGTGTTATACCGGGGTCGACGTGCTTTCAATAGATTGAACTAGGGCATGTGAAGCGTCTGGGGTAAACCGTGGAAAGTTCACTGGGGCCTGGATGTG
>NC_092226.1:48811444-48815189 GCF_036320965.1 Panulirus ornatus
ACCTTTCTCTTGACCTCCTGTCTCTTTCTTTTATACATCTCCCACTCAATTGCATTTTTTCCCTGCAAAAATCGTCCAAATGCCTCTCTCTTCTCTTTCACTAATACTCTTACTTCTTCATCCCACCACTCACTACCCTTTCTAATCAACCCACCTCCCACTCTTCTCATGCCACAAGCATCTTTTGCGCAATCCATCACTGATTCCCTAAATACATCCCATTCCTCCCCCACTCCCCTTACTTCCATTGTTCTCACCTTTTTCCATTCTGTACTCAGTCTCTCCTGGTACTTCCTCACACAGGTCTCCTTCTCAAGCTCACTTACTCTCACCACCCTCTTCACCCCAACATTCACCCTTCTTTTCTGAAAACCCATACAAATCTTCACCTTAGCCTCCACAAGATAATGATCAGACATCCCTCCAGTTGCACCTCTCAGCACATTAACATCCAAAAGTCTCTCTTTCGCACGCCTGTCAATTAACACGTAATCCAATAACGCTCTCTGGCCATCTCTCCTACTTACATAAGTATACTTATGTATATCTCGCTTTTTAAACCAGGTATTCCCAATCATCAGTCCTTTTTCAGCACATAAATCTACAAGCTCTTCACCATTTCCATTTACAACACTGAACACCCCATGTATACCAATTATTCCCTCAACTGCCACATTACTCACCTTCGCATTCAAATCACCCATCACTATATATATATATATATATATATATATATATATATATATATATATATATATATATATATATATATATATATATATATATATATATACATCGCTTGTCCGTGCCACTCGCCTCCGCGGATCTCCGCCCGCTCCTCACTCTTCAAAAGTGCACTTGGGAACTTATCGTGTTTCACTTTCCCGTGGACTCATATGAACATATATATATATATATATATATATATATATATATATATATATATATATATATATATATATATATATATATCCCAAGTGATGTGGTTATCACAACAGCAGACTTGTGCTTAAGATGAGCCAACTGGTGTGCCTCTCAACGTTAAGACAGGTTTGCCGCGAGTGGAGCACTGTCTTGCCCTTGCCAGCGACCACGGGCGATGTTGGTAAATAATAACAAGGAAGGCAGTCAGACAGAACCACTCGAGAGAAGACATGGTGGACAACTTAGGAGGACTTGGTCTACAGTGATGCTACTACGTTTTTGAATCAAGAGCCATTGCATCACAAACCTCGCCAGGTGGTAGAGTGTCCCGCAGTGTATCGAGACAGACTTCCCCAGAACTTTTTTAAAAGGGGAAGTAAATGTTTATAGTTGTGTTACTGGAGTGATAGTTTTCATACATGGTGTTTTGACAAGAAAATAGTGAAATTGGAAAAAAAAAATGAAGCTTAGACATTGAAGCTTATTGATACAGTGGTTAAATTGATGATAACTACTATTGACGTTTGTGTAAATAAATTATACATTTCCCTTTTCCATAGCCAGAGGTTTAACCATTATGTGACATTCATTTTCTCATTTCATTTCAAGCTAGAAGTTTCAGTTTTCTAAATTGTTTCTTACTTTTTTCATATGTATATATATATGTATATGTGTGTGTGTGTGTATATGTGCGTGTGTATGTATATGTATATGTATATGTATATATATATATATATATGTATTATCCCTGGGGATAGGGGTGAAAGAATACTTCCCACGCATATATATATATATATATATATATATATATATATATATATATATATATATATATATATATATATATATATATATATATATATATATATATATATATATATATATATATATATATATATATATGTGTGTGTGTGTGTGTGTTTGTGTGTGTGTTTGTTTGTGTGTTTGTGTGTGTGTTTGTGTGTGTGTGTGTGTGTGTGTGTGTGTGTGTGTGTGTGTGTCCATAACTTTTCCTCTAATTCTCAGTGTGTTTTTTGATCATCAATCTCCTTTACTTTCTTTTCAATTTCTCTTTTTTCTATATACACCTGATTACTTCTCTTGTTCTGCATCAATATATCAACATTACTTTCCCCTCTTAATTTCCATTCGTTTATTATTCATCTATTTTTTTACTCATGCTGTGGAGTAACTACTTTCTCTTCTCACCGTTATTTTTCAGTATCATTCACTGCCGTGTCTCTTGTCTGTCATCCTTTATGTGAGCAGATATCTTAGACATTTCCAGTGTCGCCGTATTTCACTGTCCCTCAGTTTCGCCAAACAAAAATATCATTTCTGGTCTATCTAGGAAATCCAGGGACATCCAGCCAGCCAGTTATCACAACATCGGCTATTTCTGCGTAATGGCGGGCTATTTTCTGTAACTCAATACATTTGTTTTAATAGACGTATTTAGCTTAATTTCCGTGTTTTCATGTAATCAGCCGGCAACAGACTCACATCCGTCTACCCGGCTGGACCTTAGACCATATTTCCATGCAATGAGGTGGACTCCAGGCCGCTGTACCCCATCCCCTCACATCCACGTACACAACTGTACCCCATCCCCTCCCTTCCGTGTATTTGGTTGAACAATAACTCCACATTTTCATGTACCCAGTTGTACCTCAGCCTCACGCTTCAGTGTATCCAGCTGGACCTCATCCTCACATTTACACAGACCAGATTAGACCTTACCTCCACCAGTCCTCGTATTTGGTCGACCCCGCCCCAGTTCCACAGTTCCGAAGGTTTAACTAGGCCCAAGACCTTATCTTACCTTTGCTTGGCTCGATTCTCCGTGCCCACCTGGAACCCAGCCCATCACTACCTAGCCCCACACTTCCGTTTGCTTGGTTAGACCCCAGCCCCACACTTCCATGTGCTCGGTTAGACCCCAGCCCCACACTTCCATGTGCTCGGTTAGGCCCCAGCCCTACACTTCCATGTGCTCGGTTAGGCCCCAGCCCCACACTTCCATGTGCTCGGTTAGACCCCAGCCCCACACTTCCATGTGCTCGGTTAGACCCCAGCCCCACACTTCCATGTGCTCGGTTAGGCCCCAGCCCCACACTTCCATGTGCTCGGTTAGACCCCAGCCCCACACTCCCATGTGCTCGGTTAGACCCCAGCCCTACACTTCCATGTGCTCGGTTAGACCCCAGCCCTACACTTCCATGTGCTCGGTTAGACCCCAGCCCCACACTTCCATGTGCTCGGTTAGACCCCAGCCCCACACTTCCATGTGCTCGGTTAGACCCCAGCCCCACACTTCTATGTACTTCGTTAATCGATTCTCCTCACGGGTTGCCTGCTCTCTTATAACCCTAAGAAATTATGATCTTATTAACCTCCAATTTTCAGAGATTTCTTTTTAAGTTCACGCGTCAGTTTTTCATTTCGCTTTATTTAGGTTATGTACGTTAGTCAGTTTTTCATTATACTTCGGCTCCTGGAAGTGACCCTTGCCAGATGATGAGGGAGGGAGGGAGAGAGAAAGAATATAAAAAGGAAAAAAGAATAAAGCTAAGAATGAAGGAAAATGTACCATTCTAAGAACGAAAAATAACGACAATTTTGTCATTAGGTTGGTGTTAACGCATGAATAACAGTATTTCACAGCCACCATGTGCATGGCATAGTTGTCAAGTCTGAGTTCTTCTGGAGCTGTTTTCAGCCATCAATACATCTTTCTTATAATTGTGTCTATAGCTTTATGTATTTCTTTTTCATTTCACTTACTAGTCCCTTACTTAGTCTTTCTATCTTTCTCGATGGG
>NC_092226.1:48815289-48822797 GCF_036320965.1 Panulirus ornatus
GGCTAAGATTGGTTGTGAGAATGAGGGTGCATGCATTGGAAATGAAATTTTTGACGGAAAAATGGGATGTGAGTTGGTTTGATCAAGTAAGTAATGAAAGGGTAAGAGAGATGTGTGATGATGAAACAAGTGTGGTTGAGAGAGCAAAAGAGGGTGCGTTGAAATGGCTTGGACAAATGGAAAGAATGAGTGAGGAAAGATTGACTACTAGGATATATGTGTCAGAGGTGGAGGGAAGAAGATGTGGGAGACCCATTTGGAGGTGGAAGGAAGGAGTGAAAGAGATGTTGAGAGATTAGGGCCTGAACATGCTATAGGGTGAAAGGCATGAAAGGAATAGAGTGAATTGGAACGATGTGGTATACCGGGGTCGACGTTCTGGGGATAGATTGAACCAGGGCATGTGAAGCGTATGGGGTAAACCATGGAAAGGTGTGTGGGACCTGGATGTCGGAAAGGAGCTGTGGTTTCGGTGTATTACACATGACAGCTAGAGACTGAGTGTGAACGAATGTGGCCTTTTTGTCTTTTCCTGGCGCTACCTCGCTGGATGGGAGGGTTATTTCTTGTGTGGCGGGGTGGCGACGAGAAAGGACGAAGGCAGCAAGAATGAATATGTACATATGAATATATGTCTATGTATGTATATGGATGTATAAGTTGAATTGTATATTTATGTATATGAGCGTGTGTGGGCATTTATGTATATGCATGTGTATGTGGGTGGGTTGTGCCATTCCTCGTCTGTTTCCTTGCGTGGGAAACGGTGATTAAGTATAATAGACAAATAAATAAATGAATAATAACGATACAGGAGTTGTGGGAGCATGTGATAGAGTGCAAGAAATTGACAGGCAAGTGTTTTGGGAGCAGCTGAGTGAGTGTGTTATCAGTTTTGATGCTCGAGACCGGGTTATAGTGATGGGTAATTTGAATGCAAAGGTTAGCAATGTGGGAGTTGAGGGAATGATTGGTGTATGTGGAGTGTTCAGTGTTGTAAATGGAAATGGTGAAGAGCTTTTAGATTTGTGTGCTGAAACAGAACTGGTGATTGGGAATACCTGGTTTAAAATGAGATATACATAAGTATACGTATGTAAGTAGGAGAGATGGAGAGAGATCGTTATTAGATTACGTGTTATTTGATAGGCGTGTGAAAAAGAGACTTTTGGAAGTTAATGTACTGAGAGGTGCAACTGGAGGGATGTCTGATCGTTATTTTGTGAAGGCAAAGAAGAAGATATCTAGAGGTTTTCAGAGAAGAGTGAATGTTGGGGTGAAGACAGTGGTGAGAGTAAGTGATCTTGGGAAAGAGACTTGTGTGAGAAAGTACCAGTAGAGACTGAGTGTAGAATGGAAAAAGGTGAGAGCAAAGAAATCAAGGGGAGTTGGGGAGGAATGGGATGTATTTAGGGAAGCAGTGATGGCTTGCGTGAAAGATGCTTGTGGCATGAGAAGCGTGAGAGGTGGGCAGATTAGAAAGGGTAGTGAGTGGTGAGATGAAGATATAAGATTATTAGTGAGAGAGAAGAGAGAGGCAATTGGTCGATTTTTGCAAGGAGATAGTGCAAATGACTGGGAGATGTATAAAAGAAAGAGGCAAGAGGTCAAGAGAAAGGTGCAAGAGGTGAAAAGGAGGGCAAATGAGAGTTGGGGTGAGAGAGTATCAATAAATCTTAGGGAGAGCAAAAAGATGCTTTGGAAGGAGGCAAATAAAGTGCGTAAGACAAGAGAACAAATGGGAACATCGTTGGAAGGGGAAATGGGGAGGTACTAACATGTAGTGGTGATGTGAGAAGGAGATGGGGTGAGTATTTTCAAGGTCTGTTGAATGTGTTAGATGATAAAGTGGCAGATATAGGGTGTTTCCGTCGAGGTGGTGTGCGAGGTGAGGGTTAGGGAGAATAATATGGTAAAGAGAGGAGAGGTAGTGAAAGCTTTGGGGAAGATGAAAGCCGGCAAGGCGGCGTGTTTGGATGGTATTGCATTGGAATTTATCAAAAAAGGGGGTGACTGTGTTGTTGACTGCTTGGTGAGGATATTCAGTGTATGTATGGCTCAGGTGAAGTGCCTGAAGATTAGCGGAATGCATGCATAGTGCCATTGGCAAAGGGGATAAAGGTGAGTGTTCAAATTACAGGGGTATCAGTTTGTTGAATATACCTTGTAAATTATATGGGCATTGATTGAGATGGTGAAGGCATGTACAGAGCATCAGATTGGGGAAGAGCAGTATGGTTTCAAAAGTGGTAGAGGTGTGTGGATCAGGTGTTTGCTTTCAAGAATGTATGTGAGAAATACTTAGAAAAACTAATTGATTTGTATGTAACATTTATGGATCTGGAAAAGGCATAAGATGGAGTTGATAGAGATGCTCTGTGGAAGGTATTAAGAGTATATGGTGTGGGAGGCAAGTTGCTAGAAGCAGTGAAAAGTTTTTATCGAGGATGTAAGGCATGTGTACGTGTAGGAAGATAGGAAAGTGATTAGTTGTCAGTGAATATCGGTTTGCGGCAGAGGTACGTGATGTCTCCATAGATATTTAATTCGTTTATGGATGAGGTTGTTAGGGAGGTGCATGCTAGAGTTTTGGAGAAAGGGGCAAATATGCGATCTGTTGTGGATGAGAGAGCTTGGGAAGTAAGTTAGTTGTAGTTCGCTGATGAGACACCGCTGGTGGCTGATTCGGGTGAGATATTGCAGAAGTTGGTGACTAAATTTAGCAAAGTGTGTAAAAGGAGAAAACTGAGAGTAAATGTGAATAAGAGCAAGGTTATTAGGTACAGTAGGGTTGAGGGACACGTCAAATGGGAGGTAAGTTTGAATGGAGAAAAACTGGAGGAAGTAAAGTGTTTTAGATATATGGGAGGAGATTTGGCAGCGGATGGAACCATGGAAGTGGAAGTGAGTCACAGGGTTGAGGAGGGGGTGAAAGTTCTGGGAGCGATGAAGAATGTGTGGAAGGCGAGAAATTTATCTCGGAAAGCAAAACTGGATATGTTTAAAGGAATAGTGGCTCAAAGAATGCTATATGGTTGCGAGGCATGGGCTATAGATAGAGTTGTGCGGAGTAGGGTGGATGCGTTGGAAATGAGATGTTTGAGGAAAATATGTAGTGTGAAGTGGTTTAACCGAGTAAGTAATGAAAGGGTAAGAGAGATGTGTGGTGGTAAAAAGAGTGTGGTTGAGAGAGCAGAAGAGGGTGTATTGAAATGGTTTGGTCACATGGACAGAATGAGTGACGAAGGATTGACAAAGAGGATATATGTGTCAGAGGTGGAAGAAACAAGAAGTGAGAGACCAAATTGGAGGTGGAAGGATGGAGTGAAAAGGCTTTTGAGCGATCGGGGCCTGAACATGCAAGAGGGTGAAAGGCGTGCAAGGAATAGAGTGAATTGGAACGATGTGATATACCGGAGTCGATGGACTGAACCAGGACATGTAAAGCGCCTGGAGTAAACCATGGAAAGTTCAGTGGGGCCTGGATGTGGAAAGGGAGCTGTAGTTTCTTTGCATTATACATGACAGCTAGAGAATGAGTGTAAACGAATGTGGCCTTTGTTGTCCTTTCCTAGCGCTACCTCCCGCGCTTGCGAGGGGAGGGAGTTGTCATTTCATGTGTGGCGGGGTGGCGACGAAAATGAATAAAGGCAGCAAGTATGAATTATATACATGTGTATATATGTATATTTCTGTGTATGTATATGTATATATACGTTGAAATGTATAGGTATGTATATGTACATGTGTGTATATATATATATATATATATATATATATATATATATATATATATATATATATATATATATATATATATATATATATATATATATACATGTGTATGTGGGTGGGTTGGGGCATTCTTTCGTCTGTTTCCTTGCGCTACCTCGCTAAAGCGGGAGACAGCGACAAAGTAAAATATATATATAAATGAATAAATGTATATATATATATATATATATATATATATATATATATATATATATATATATATATATATATATATATATTTTTTTTTTTTATTTGCTTTGTCGCTGTTTCCCGCGTTTGCGAGGTAGCGCAAGGAAACAGACGAAAGAAATGGCCCAACCCACCCCCATACACATGTATATACATACGTCCACACACGCAAATATACATACCTACACAGCTTTCCATGGTTTACCCCAGACGCTTCACATGCCCTGATTCAATCCACTGACAGCACGTCAACCCCGGTATACCACATCGATCCAATTCACTCTATTCCTTGCCCTCCTTTCAGCCTCCTGCATGTTCAGGCCCCGATCACACAAAAAAATCTTTTTCACTCCATCTTTCCACCTCCAATTTGGTCACCCACTTCTCGTTCCCTCCACCTCCGACACATATATCCTCTTGGTCAATCTTTCCTCATTCATTCTCTCCATGTGCCCAAACCATTTCAAAACACCCTCTTCTGCTCTCTCAACCACGCTCTTTTTATTTCCACACATCTCTCTTACCCTTACGTTACTTACTCGATCAAACCACCTCACACCACACATTGTCCTCAAACATCTCATTTCCATCACATCCATCCTCCTGCGCACAATTCTATCCATAGCCCACGCCTCGCAACCATACAACATTGTTGGAACCACTATTCCTTCAAACATACCCATTTTTGCTTTCCGATAAAATGTTCTCGACTTCCACACATTCTTCAAGGCTCCCAGGATTTTCGCCCTCTCCCCCACCCTATGATCCACTTCCGCTTCCATGTTTCCATCCGTTGCCAGATCCACTCCCAGATATCTAAAACACTTTACTTACTCCAGTTTTTCTCCATTCAAACTTACCTCCCAATTGACTTGACCCTCAACCCTACTGCACCTAATTACCTTGCTCTTATTCACATTTACTCTTAACTTTCTTCTTTCACACACTTTACCGAACTCAGTCACCAGCTTCTGCAGTTTCTCACATGAATCAGCCACCAGCGCTGTATCATCAGCGAACAACAACTGACTCACTTCCCAAGCTCTCTCATCCCCAACAGACTTCATACTTGCCCCTCTTTCTAAAACTCTTGCATTCACCTCCCTAACAACCCCATCCATAAACAAATTAAACAACCATGGAGACATCACACACCCCTGCCGTAAACCTACATATATGTATATATATATATATATATATATATATATATATATATATATATATATATATATATATATATATATATATATATATATATATATATATATATATATCTTTTTTTCTTCTTTTAAACTATTCGCCATTTCCCGCGTTAGCGAGGTAGCGCTAAGAACAGAGGACTGGGCCTTTTTTGGAATATCCTCAACTGGCCCCCTCTGTTCCTCCTTTTGGAAAATTAAAAAAAAAAAAAAAACGAGAGGGGAGGATTTCCAGCCCCCCGCTCCCTCCCCTTTTAGTCGCCTTCTACGACACGCAGGGAATACGTGGGAAGTATTCTTAATCCCCTATCCCCAGGGATTATATATATATATATATATATATATATATATATATATATATATATATATATATACATATATATATATATATATATATATATATATATATATATATATATATATATATCAGAAATGACTATAACCTCATGAGATCGTGGTAATCTTATACTTCAGACTATATTTTTTGGTTATTCTAGGAGTCCCAGGATATAGTGATTATCTTGAGTGGACTCATGAGAATCATGAATCATGAAAATCTTAATGCTCTCGCCTCCAGTCCATGTGGTCACAGGTTAGATCCCAGTTAGTGGGTTGATCATGTAGGAATACCCTTCGTCACCATGTCGTGAACAGTGTGCTTTACCAACTTTCCGCACCTGGGAAATCGAAGGCGGTTGGAAAAATATCTAACTACATCATTCCCTTGTCTTCTGAGAGTCAGGGGTTCAATCTGCTATGTTCACACGGGACAGAAAAAAACCTGAAAATGTTCGGGTTCTGATTCTCGTGGCTTATATTTTCTATGCAGTAAGCGTTTTCAAAGAATTTCTTAGTTACTGTGGACACGGGACAAATTTGGAAGGTATTGAACAACCTACTTTTAAGTGGACCTAGTTGATAAAAGCTGCCAGGAGACGAGTGGCTGATTTAGGTCTGATTTCAAATGCAAATTATTCGAGAACAAAAGTTTTGGCGAAGTTTATTTTGAAATAAGAAAGATGACATCTTAATAACTTTCTGAATGTCTCTAAGAAGTGTTTCTTTATCTCCTAACGTTTCCAGACATGAGAGAAAACCTTTACTCTGCCCTACCAATGGAAGTATCCGATGGTTAAAACATTTGTCAGAGATATTTTTCTTGCAGTGAAAGCTCTTACATAAAGATCTATGACAGTAATAACAAGACAGTAATAACAAGAAATAAATATTGCAATTGATTCAACGTGGGTTAGGTGTACACAGCTTTTCAGTTTGTCATCGTTAAATGATTAGTATAATCTTTTGTTAAACTACCTTAAAAACAGGAAACATTACAGCAAGGGTCTTAAAGGAATACAGAAAAGAAACATTAAAGAAATAATCAAACGAATACTGAGGGAAAAGGATAAAAGTAAAGACGTAAAATAATAGGATCTTAGCCTTTTGTCATCAGGGCACATCTGTTTATCACAGACATTTTTGGCATCACATTAAACCACCCTGCAGGTACAGTCTGGTGTACCAGCTTAAAGGGATCACGATGGGAATTTTTTTCATATGTTGATGTAGAGCTGGAATGTGTCATAGCCAAAATCCACGTTAATCCGGGTTTCAATATGCTCTCTCTGGTCTGAAAAGTGCAGAAAACACATTCATACATTCATACATGAATACACAAATACATACATCGTACATATATATATATATATATATATATATATATATATATATATATATATATATATATATATATATATATATATATATATATATATATATATATATATATATATATATATATATATATATATATATATATATATATACATATATATATGTGTGTATATATATATATACATATAGCACTCCGAACTTACAATGTCCCATAGTGCACCAAGATGACTGCCACTTTGCTTCCTTATCCTTCTGAATGACGTCCTGAGGAACACAAATCACCGCTAGATGTATGTAGACGAATCCAGTTTTGGCATTACTATCAACAACGACTCTCCTAACTTCACATCATCAACAATCCTCTGAAGTGGACTACGGTCAACGACGTCACAATCTGTTACACCAAGATACTGATGATGGACGGTAATCTGGGTGCAGACAACATCCTGCAACCTGACATCATACTAAGCCCTGACGTCCTACGGTAGTTAGAGACTTCAAACTCTTGGTGTTACTATATATGACCGTTTAGAATGGACGAGTCAGGTCAGATCGTCCTCAGATTTTATCTTACCGTTTTTTACCTTTTCTGCCAACTGAGGTTTGATAAGCATGTCAGGAATGCCTATACCATCTTCATTCTACCTAAGTTCACCTACACCTCCCAAGCCT
>NC_092226.1:48822897-48847897 GCF_036320965.1 Panulirus ornatus
ATTGAGGGAAAAGGATAAAAGTAAATACGTAAAATAATAGGATCTTAGCCTTTTGTCATCAGGGCACATCTGTTTATCACAGTCATTTTTGGCATCACATTAAACCACCCTGCAGGTACAGTCTGGTGTACCAGCTTAAAGGGATCACGATGGGAATTTTTTTCATATGTTGATGTAGAGCTGGAATGTGTCATAGCCAAAATCCACGTTAATCCGGGTTTCAATATGCTCTCTCTGGTCTGAAAAGTGCAGAAAACACATTCATACATGCATACATGAATACACAAATACATACATCGTACATATATATATATATATATATATATATATATATATATATATATATATATATATATATATATATATATATATATATATATATATATATATATATATTTTCTTTTTATTTTGTATTATACTTTGTCGCTGTCTCCCGCGTTTGCGAGGTAGCGCAAGGAAACAGACGAAAGAAATGGCCCAACCCCCCCCATACACATGTATATGCATACGTCCACACACGCAAATATACATACCTACACAGCTTTCCATGGCTTACCCCAGACGCTTCACATGCCTTGATTCAATCCACTGACAGCACGTCAACCCCGGTATACCACATCGCTCCAATTCACTCTATTCCTTGCCCTCCTTTCACCCTCCTGCATGTCCAGGCCCCGATCACACAAAATCTTTTTCACTCCATCTTTCCACCTCCAATTTGGTCTCCCTCTTCTCCTTGTTCCCTCCACCTCCGACACATATATCCTCTTGGTCAATCTTTCCTCACTCATCCTCTCCATGTGCCCAAACCACTTCAAAACACCCTCTTCTGCTCTCTCAACCACGATCTTTTTATTTCCACACATCTCTCTTACCCTTACGTTACTCACTCGATCAAACCACCTCACACCACACATTGTCCTCAAACATCTCATTTCCAGCACATCCATCCTCCTGCGCACAACTCTATCCATAGCCCACGCCTCGCAACCATACAACATTGTTGGAACCACTATTCCTTCAAACATACCCATTTTTGCTTTCCGAGATAATGTTCTCGACTTCCACACATTCTTCAAGGCCCCCAGAATTTTCGCCCCCTCCCCCACCCTATGATCCACTTCCGCTTCCATGGTTCCATCCGCTGCCAGATCCACTCCCAGATATCTAAAACACTTCACTTCCTACAGTTTTTCTCCATTCAAACTCACCTCCCAATTGACTTGACCCTCAACCCTACTGTACCTAATAACCTTGCTCTTATTCACATTTACTCTTAACTTTCTTCTTCCACACACTTTACCAAACTCAGTCACCAGCTTCTGCAGTTTCTCACATGAATCAGCCACCAGCGCTGTATCATATATATATATATATATATATATATATATATATATATATATATATATATATATATATATATATATATATATATATATATATATATATATATATATATATATATATATATATATATATATATATGTATATATATATATATATATATATATATATATATATATATATATATATATATATATATATATATATATATATATATATATATATATATATATATATATATATATATATATATATATATACATATATATATGTGTGTATATATATATGATATATATCTATATATACATATACCACTCCGAACTTACAATGTCCCATAGTGCACCAAGATGACTGCCACTTTGCTTCCTTATCCTTTTGAATGACGTCCTGAGGAACACAAATGTATGTAGACGAATCCAGTTTTGGCATTACTATCAACAACGACTCTCCTAACTTCACATCATCAACAATCCTCTGAAGTGGACTACGGTCAACGACGTCACAATCTGTTACACCAAGATACTGATGATGGACGGTAATCTGGGTGCAGACAACATCCTGCAACCTGACATCATACTAAGCCCTGACGTCCTACGGGTAGTTAGAGACTTCAAACTCTTGGTGTTACTATATATGACCGTTTAGAATGGACGAGTCATGTCAGAATCGTCCTCAGATCTTTATCTTACCGTTTTTACCTTTTCTGCCAACTGCGGTTTGATAAGCATGTCAGGAATGCCTATACCATCTTCATTCTACCTAAGTTCACCTACACCTCCCAAGCCTAGCCCTCCACACTAACAGCTACACTGAAGGACCAGCTGGAGGAGTGCATAAAAGAGCATGCAGAATCATCCTTGGTGCATCCTAGATCATCTACCAAGAGGGCTTCATCTTCCACTATTTATCACTGAGGGCATAATGCATAAACCACAGTATTTAATTTATATATCTTCCTGCATATATACTACTCTGGCAATGTAGGTCTACCTCAATCATGTGCTTGTCCAAAACCCACCATGATCTTAACCTCTTTTATGATTACTTGATTAGTTACTATCATGACTTCCCACTTATGTAAAATCTGTAATTATCGACTGTGTATTTTCAAATTACTAGCTGCCTAAATTAATGGACCTTACTATACTTATTTCATTTATTTGTTTCATACATGCTTACATAGTTACATACATGCATATATACAGACTAAGAGTTGCGCACACATTATTGCAGCAGCTTGACCAAGCTACGTAGAATTACAAAGGTAATACTGTCTCTGGCCTATGGTACAGAGAGCCGCTGCAGCAGCTGGCCTACGGCTGCACACAGAAATCTACAGACAGCACTGCGGCCCGACGGCGGTACAAAAGGCAATTACGGGAAGCAACATTAGATCACCAACACAAGTGCGAGGGGGGCGACTCTATGCACGATAGGAATGACTAAGACGATTGTTACAAGACTTTACCTACCACATCAGTAGTCGGACAATAACCCTGAAAATGGAGTTCTAGGTCGGGGCTGCTGAAGACCATTTTCTCCTGTCACTGGTCTGCCTTAGACAAGATAAGCAATAATCACTGATCGTCAGCCACAAAATGCTGTCAATGTTGCCCAGGGGTGATTCACTGACTACAAGAGACAGGGCCAAGACAGCAACCAGTTTTATCGAATCTCAAGATAACGAAACCTGAAGAACACTACAGATCAATGATTAATTACAGCAGTTGAATGAATTCAACTGTGTATATATATATATATATATATATATATATATATATATATATATATATATATATATATATATATATATATATTTATTTAGTTATTTTTAGTTGCTTTGTCGCTGTCTCCCGCGATAGCGAGGTAGCGCAGGGAAACAGACGAAAGAATGGCCCAACCCACCCACATACACATGTATATACATACACGTTCACACTCGCAAATATACATACCTATACATCTCAACGTATATCTATATGTATACACACACAGATATATACATATATACACACGTACATAATTCATACTGTCTGCCTTTATTCATTTCCATCGCCACCTCGCCACATATGAAATAACAGCTCCCTCCCCCCTCATGTGTGCAAGGTAGCGCTAGGAAAAGAAAAAAAAGGCCCCATTCGTTCACACTCAGTCGCTAGCTGTCATGTAATAATGCACCGAAACCATGCTTCCTTTCCACATCCAGGCCCAACAGAACTTTCCATGGTTTACCCCACACGCTTCACATGCCCTGGTTCAATTCATTGACAGCACGTCGACCCCGGTACACCATATCGTTCCAATTCACTCTATTCCTTGCACGCTTTCCACCCTCCTGCATGTTCAGGCCCCGATCACTCAAAATCTTTTTCTCTCCATCTTTCCACCTCCAATTTGGTCTCCCACTTCTCCTCGTTCCCTCCACCTCTGACACATATATCCTCTTGGTCAATCTTTCCTTACTCATTCTCTCCATGTGACCAAACCATTTCAAAACACCCTCTTCTGCTCTCTCAGCCACACTCTTTTTATTTCCACACATCTCTTTTACCGTATTATTACTTACTCGATCAAACCACCTCACACCACATATTTTCCTCAAACATCTCATTTCCAGCACATCCACCCTCCTCCACACAACTCTATCCATAGCCAACGCCTCGCACTCATACAACATTGTTGGAACCACTATTCCTTCAAACATACCCATTTTTGCTTTCCGAGATAATGTTCTCGACTTCCACACATTCTTCAAGGCTCCGAGAATTTTCGTCCCCTCCCCCACCCTATGATTCACTACCGCTTCCATGGTTTCATCCGCTGCCAGATCCACTCCCATATATCTAAAACACTTCACTTCCTCTAGTTTTTCTCCATTCAAACTTACATCCCAGTTGACTTGACCCTCAACCCTACTGTACCTAATAACCTTGCTCTTATTCAAATTCACTCTCAACTTTCTTCTTTCACACACTTTACCAAACTCAGTCACCAGCTTCTGCATTTTCTCACATGAATCAGCCACCAGCACTGTATCATCAGCGAACAACAACTGGCTCACTTCGCAAGCTCTCTCATTCACAACAGACTTCATACTTGCCCTTCTTTCCAAAACTCTTGCATTCCCTTCGCTAACAACCCCATCCATAAACAAATTAAACAACCATGGAGACATCACACACCCCTACCGTAAACCTACATTCACTGAAAACCAATCACTTTCCTCTCTTCCTACACTTGCACATGCCTTACATCCTCGATAAAAACTTTTCACTGCTTCTAAAAACTTGCCTCCCACACCATATATTCTTAATACCTTAAATAGAGCATCTTTATCAACTCGATCATATGCCTTCTTCAGATTCATAAATGCTATATACACATCCATTTGCTTTTCTAAGTATTTCTCACATGCATTCCTCAAAGCAAACACCTGATCCACACATCCTCTACCACTTCTGAAACTACACTGCTCTTCCCCAATCTGATGATCTGTACATGCCTTCACCCTCTCAATCAATACCCCCCTATATAATTTACCAGGAATACTCAACAAACTTATACCTCTGTAATTTGAGCACTCACCTTTTTCCCCTTTGCCTTTGTACAATGGCAATATGCAAGCATTCCGCCAATCCTCAGGCACCTCACCATGAATCATACATACATTAAATAACCTTACCAAACAGTCAACAATACAGTCACCCTTTTTTTTTTCTTAAATTACACTGCAATACCATCCAAACCCGCTGCCGTGCCGGCTTTCATCTTCCGCAAAGCTTTTACTACCTCTTCTCTGTTTACCAAATCATCCTCCTTAACCCTCTCACTTTTCACACCACCTCGACCAAAACGCCCTATATCTGCCACTCTATCATCAAACATATTCAACAAAACTTCAAAATACTCACTCTACCTCCTTCTCACATCACCACTACTTGTTATCACCTCCCCATTTGCACCCTTCACTGAAGTTTCCATTTGTTCACTTGTCTTACGCACTTTATTTACCTCTTTCCAAGACATCTTTTTATTCTCCCTAAGATTAAATGATACTCTCTCACCCCGACTCTCATTTACCCTCTTTTTCACCTCTTGCAACTTTTTCTTGACCTCCTGCCTCTTTCTTTTATACATCTCCCACTCATTTGCATTATTTCCCTGGAAAAATCGTCCAAATGCCACTCTCTTCTCTTTCACTAATAATATTACTTCTTCATCCCACAAATGAATACCCTTTCTAATCTGCCCACCTCCCACGCTTCTCATGCCACAAGAATCTTTTGCGCAAGCCATCACTGCTTCACTAAATGCATCCCATTCCTCCCCCACTCCCCTTACCTCCTTTGTTCTCACCTTTTTCCATGCTGTAGTCAGTCTCTTCGGATACCCCCTCACACAAGTCTCCTTCCCAGGCTCACTTACTCTCACCACTCTCTTCACCATAACATTCTCTCTTCTTTTCTGAAAACCACTACAAATCTTCACCTTCGCCTCCACAAGATAATTATCAGACGTCCCTCCAGTTGCACCTCTCAGCACATTAACATCCAAAAGTCTCTCTTTTGCGCGTCTATCAATTAACACGTAATCCAATAACGCTCTCTGGTCATCTCTCCTACTTACATACGTATGCTTATGTATATCTCGCTTTTAAAACCAGGTATTCCCAATCACCAGACCTTTTTCAGCACATAAATCTACAAGCTCTTCACCATTTCCATTTACAACACTGAACACCCCACATATACCGATCATTCCCTCAACTGCCATATTACTCACCTTTACATTTAAATCACCCATCACTATAACCCGGTCTCTTGCATCTAAACCACTAACACACTCATTCATCTGCTCCCAAAACACTTGCCTCTCATGATCTTTCTTCTCATGCCCAGGTGCATATGCACCAATAATCACCCATCTCAAATCCATCACCTTCCAGTGTTGCCCATATCACTCTAGAGTTTACTTTCTTACACTCTATCACATACTCCCACCACTCCTGTTTCAGGAGTAGTGCTACTCCTTCCCTTGCTCTTGTCCTCTCACTAACCCCTGGCTTTACTCCCAAGACATTCCCAAACCACTCTTCTCCTTTACCCTTGAGCTTCGTATCACTCAGAGCCAAAACATCCATGTTCCTCTCCTCAAACATACTACCTATCTCTCCTTTTTTGTCATCTTGGTTACATCCACACGCATTTAAACACCCCAATCTGAACCTTCGAGGAGGATGAGCACTGCCCGTGTGACTCCTTTTTCTGTTTCCTCTTTTAGAAAGTAAAAATGCAAGGAGGGGAGGGTTTCTGGCCCCAGCTCCCGTCCCCTTTAGTCGCCTTATACGACACGTGAGGAATTCGTGGGAAGTATTCTTTCTCCCCTATCCCCAGGTATAGAGGAGAAATATATATATGTATATATATATATATATATATATATATATATATATATATATATATATATATTTATTTTATTTTTATTTATTATACTTTGTCGCTGTCTCCCGCGTTTGCGAGGTAGCGCAAGGAAACAGACGAAAGAAATGGCCCAACCCCCCCATACACATGTATATACATACGTCCACACACGCAAATATACATACCTACACAGCTTTCCATGGCTTACCCCAGACGCTTCACATGCCTTGATTCAATCCACTGACAGCACGTCAACCCCGGTATACCACCTCGCTCCAATTCACTCTATTCCTTGCCCTCCTTTCACCCTCCTGCATGTTCAGGCCCCGATCACACAAAATCTTTTTCACTCCATCTTTCCACCTCCAATTTGGTCTCCCTCTTCTCCTTGTTCCCTCCACCTCCGACACATATATCCTCTTGGTCAATCTTTCCTCACTCATCCTCTCCATGTGCCCAAACCACTTCAAAACACCCTCTTCTGCTCTCTCAAACACGCTCTTTTTATTTCCACACATCTCTCTTACCCTAACGTTACTCACTCGATCAAACCACCTCACACCACACATTGTCCTCAAACATCTCATTTCCAGCACATCCATCCTCCTGCGCACAACTCTATCCATAGCCCACGCCTCGCAACCATACAACATTGTTGGAACCACTATTCCTTCAAACATACCCATTTTTGCTTTCCGAGATAATGTTCTCGACTTCCACACATTCTTCAAGGCCCCCAGAATTTTCGCCCCCTCCCCCACCCTATTATCCACTTCCGCTTCCATGGTTCCATCCGCTGCCAGATCCACTCCCAGATATCTAAAACACTTCACTTCCTCCAGTTTTTCTCCATTCAAACTCACCTCCCAATTGACTTGACCCTCAACCCTACTGTATCTAATAACCTTGCTCTTATTCACATTTACTCTTAACTTTCTTCTTCCACACACTTTACCAAACTCAGTCGCCAGCTTCTGCAGTTTCTTACATGAATCAGCCACCAGCGCTGTATCATCAGCGAACAACAACTGACTCACTTCCCAAGCTCTCTCATCCCCAACAGACTTCATACTTGCCCCTCTTTCCAAAACTCTTGCATTTACCTCCCTAACAACCCCATCCATAAACAAATTAAACAACCATGGAGACATCACACACCCCTGCCGCAAACCTACATTCACTGAGAACCAATCACTTTCCTCTCTTCCTACACGTACACATGACTTACATCCTCGATAAAAACTTTTCACTGCTTCTAACAACTTTCCTCCCACACCATATATTCTTAATACCTTCCACAGAGCATCTCTATCAACTCTATCATATGCCTTCTCCAGATCCATAAATGCTACATACAAATCCATTTGCTTTTCTAAGTATTTCTCACATACATTCTTCAAAGCAAACACCTGATCCACACATCCTCTACCACTTCTGAAACCACACTGCTCTTCCCCAATCTGATGCTCTGTACATGCCTTCACCCTCTCAATCAATACCCTCCCATATAATTTACCAGGAATACTCAACAAACTTATACCTCTGTAATTTGAGCACTCATATATATATATATATATATATATATATATATATATATATATATATATATATATATATATATATATATATATATATATATATATACATATATATATATATATATCGAACAGACGAAGCTAGGACCCCATTTGGTAAACATGCAATTGTCCAAGACAGACAACAAGCGTTCATGAATTTATCATTTTACAAATTCTATCAACAATAAAGCTAACTAATTTGTATTGACTATCACTAATACTAAGGTTATAATTCTTTGTGTATTCAGTAATAGAAGATTCATTGATATTTCTCGGAGTAATAGAGTTTGAGTTAATAAGTGAGATGGCATTCCTCCAGTCAATACAATGATCATAGATTTTTAACGTGACTAATCAAGGCATTTGATTCTTGTCCCATTCTTATGCTATATTTATGTTGCTTAAGTCTAACAGTAAGATCCTTACTAGTCTGACCAACATAAAATCTATCACAATTTCCATATGGCACTTTATAGATGCATCCGGGTGAGTTTTCTGGTGAATTCCTGATTAAGATATTCTTTATAGTATTAATGTTGCTGAAGGCAACATTTACATTAAAGGATTCAAGCAACATAGGAAGTAAAGTAAAATTATTATTAAAAGGGAAAGCTAAAAGATTCTCGGTGTCAATGGGAGGTTTGGGCTCAACTCTATAATATGATTTCTTTGCTAACTTAATGGATTTATCAATGAAAGATCTAGGGTACTTTAACTTAGATCCAATAGAATTTATCTTATGAAACTCATCATCAGTAAACTCTGGACTGCAAATACGAAATGCCCTAAGGAACATAGATTGAGGTGATGATAATTTAACTCTGTCATGTTGAGATGAGTAATAATGGATGTATGTGCATACGTTGGTGGGTTTTCTGTATATGCTAAACTTAAACTTGTTTCCTAGCCCATGGCTCATGCAATCGAAAAATGGTAACATACCGTTATTTTAATTTTCTACAGTAAATTTGATGGAAGGTACTAGATTGATAAGTAAATGGAGAAATCCTTGTAAATTTCCTTTTGTTGGCCAAACACAAAGAACATCATCTACATATTTAAACCATTTTACTGCAGTAGAAGGTAAAATATCTTCTAGTAATTTTGTTTCAAAAATTCCATATAAAGATTACTTAGTACAGGTGAAAGAGGGATACCCATTGCCATACCAAATTTCTGAGCATAATAATCTTCATTTAATTGAAATACACAGTCTTTTATACACAATTTTATTAGTTCAATGAAAGCAGACTTTAATACAGGTAAATGAATATCATCCAAGACATCAAATACATATTCTAAAAGGTCATCAACTGGAACTTTTGTGAAAAGTGAGGAAACATCAAAGCTAACTAGCTTAAAATCAAAATTAACATTAATTTTGTTTAGCTGACTAAATCTACATTGTTCATGATATTAGAATTTGATACCTTACCCACTAAATGGCTTAGTAAAGAAACTAACCATTATTACAATTTACATGTGATGGAGCCTACTGAACTCACTATAGGTCTTGCTGGAAAATTCTGTTTATGTGTTTTGATAAGTCCATACACATATGGCAATGAAGGGGACAAAGATGATAAACTTTTGATAAGAGAAACATTACCAATCAACAAAAATTTCATTTCTCTAATGAAAAACGGAAGTAACTGCTTCTAACTGCTTTAGTAATATGTACATCATTGTCCAACCTAACCTAACCTAACCTCCCACGCTTCTCATGCAGCGAGCATCTACGCAAGCCATCACTGCTTCCCTTAATACATCCCATTCCTCCCCCAGTCCCCTTGCGTCCTTAGCTCTCACCTTTTTCCATTTTGCACTTAGTCTCTCCTGGCACTTCCTCACAGAAGTATCCTTCCCAAGCTCACTTACTCTCAACACTCTATTCACCCCAACATTCTCTCTTCTTTTCTGAAAACCTTTACAAATCCTCAACTTCGCCTCCACACGATAATGATCAGGCATCCCTCCAGTTGCATTTCTAAGTACATTAACATCAAAAAGTCTCTCTTTCGCCAGCCTATCAGTTGAAACGTAATCCAATAACGCTCTCTGTCCATCTCTCCTATTATGTACATATACTTACTTATATCTCTCTTTTTAAACCAGGTATTCCCAATCACCAATCCTTTTTCAGCACAAAAATCTACAAGCTCTTCACCATTTCCATTTACAACACTGACCACCCCATGTACACCAGTTATTTCCTCAACTGCCACATCACTCATATTAGCATTCAAATCACCCATCACTATAACCCAGTCTCGTGCATCATAACTAGTAACACACACTCATTATACTTTGGCCCTGTCTCCCGCGTTAGCAAGGTAACGCAAGGAAACAGACGAAAGAATGGCCCAACCCACGCATATACACATGTATATACATACATGTCCACACACACCACATATACATGACTATACATCTCAACTTATACATATATATATATATATATATACATATATATATATATATATATATATATATATATATATATATATATATATATATATATATATATATATATATATATATATATATATATATATATATATATATATATATATATATATATATATATATACATATATATATATATATATCAACTCTATCATATGCCTTCTCCAGATCCATAAATGCTACATACAAATCCATTTGCTTTTCTAAGTATTTCTCACATACATTCTTCAAAGCAAACACCTGATCCACACATCCTCTACCTCTTCTGAAACCGCACTGCTCTTCCCCAATCTGATGCTCTGTACATGCCTTCACCCTCTCAATCAATACCCTCCCATATAATTTACCAGGAATACTCAACAAACTTATACCTCTGTAATTTGAGCACTCACTCTTATCCCCTTTGCCTTTGTACAATGGCACTATGCACGCATTTCGCCAATCCTCAGGCACCTCACCATGAGTCATACATACATTAAATAACCTTACCAACCAGTCAACAATACAGTCACCCCCTTTTTTAATAAATTCCACTGCAATACCATCCAAACCTGCTGCCTTGCCGGCTTTCATCTTCCGCAAAGCTTTTACTACCTCTTCTCTGTTTACCAAATCATTTTCCCTAACCCTCTCACTTTGCACACCACCTCGACCAAAACACCCTATATCTGCCACTCTGTCATCAAACACATTCAACAAACCTTCAAAATACTCATTCCATCTCCTTCTCACATCACCACTACTTGTTATCACCTCCTCATTTACGCCCTTCACTGAAGTTCCCATTTGCTCCCTTGTCTTACGCACCCTATTTACCTCCTTCCAGAACATCTTTTTATTCTCCCTAAAATTTACTGATAGTCTCTCACCCCAACTCTCATTTGCCCTTTTTTTCACCTCTTGCACCTTTCTCTTGACCTCCTGTCTCTTTCTTTTATACTTCTCCCACTCAATTGCATTTTTTCCCTGCAAAAATCGTCCAAATGCCTCTCTCTTCTCTTTCACTAATACTCTTACTTCTTCATCCCACCACTCACTACCCTTTCTAAACAGCCCACCTCCCACTCTTCTCATGCCACAAGCATCTTTTGCGCAATCCATCACTGACTCCCTAAATACATCCCATTCCTCCCCCACTCCCCTTACTTCCATTGTTCTCACCTTTTTCCATTCTGTACACAGTCTCTCCTGGTACTACCCCACACAGGTCTCCTTCCCAAGCTCACTTACTCTCACCACCTTCTTCACCCCAACATTCACTCCTCTTTTCTGAAAACCCATACTAATCTTCACCTTAGCCTCCACAAGATAATGATCAGACATCCCTCCAGTTGCACCTCTCAGCACATTAACATCCAAAAGTCTCTCTTTCGCACGCCTGTCAATTAACACGTAATCCAATAACTGCTCCCAGATATCTAAAACACTTTACTTCCTCCAGTTTTTCTCCATTCAAACTTACCTCCCAATTGACTTGACCCTCAACCCTACTGTACCTAATAACCTTGCTCTTATTCACATTTACTCTTAACTTTCTTCTTTCACACACTTTACCAAACTCAGTCACCAGCTTCTGCAGTTTCTCACATAAATCAGCCACCAGCGATGTATCATCAGCGAACAACTGACTCACTTCCCAAGCTCTCTCATTCACAACAGACTTCATACTTGCCCCTCTTTCCAAAACTCTTGCATTCACCTCCCTAACAACCCCATCCATAAACAAATTGAACAACCATGGAGACATCACACACCCCTGCCGCAAACCTACATTCACTGAGAACCAATCACTTTCCTCTCATCCTACACGTACACATGCCTTACATCCTCGATAAAAACTTTTCACTGCTTCTAACAACTTGCCTCCCTCACCATATATTCTTAATAGCTTCCACAGAGCATCTCTATCAACTCTATCATATCCCTTCTTCAGATCCATAAATGCTACATACATATCCATTTGCTTTTCTAAGTATTTCTCACATACATTCTTCAAAGCAAACACCTGATCCACACATCCTCTACCACTTCTGAAACCACACTGTTCTTCCCCAATCTGATGCTCTGTACATGCCTTCACCCTCTCAATCAATACCCTCCCATATAATTTACCAGGAATACCCAACAAACTTATACCTCTGTAATTTGAGCACTCACTCTTATCCCCTGTGCCTTTGTACAATGGCACTATGCAAGCATTAGCCAATGCTCAGGCAACTCACCATGAGTCATACATACATTAAATAACCTTACCAACCGGTCAACAATACAGTCACCCCTTTTTTGATAAATTCCACTGCAATACCATCCAAACCTGCTGCCTTGCCGGCTTTCATCTTCCGCAAAGCTTTTACTACCTCTTCTCTGTTTACCAAATCATTTTCCCTAACACTCTCACTTTGCACACCACCTCGACCAAAACACCCTATATCTGCCACTCTATCATCAAACACATTCAACAAACCTTCAAAGTACTCACTCCATCTCCTTCTCACATAATTCACTGAAGTTCCCATTTGCTCCCTTGTCTTACGCACTTTATTTACCTCCTTCCAGAACATCTTTTTATTCTCCCTAAAATTTAATGATACTCTCTCACCCCAACTCTCATTTGCCATCTTTTTCACCTCTTGCACCTTTCTCTTGACCTCCTGTCTCTTTCTTTTATACATCTCCCACTCAATTACATTTTTTCCCTGCGAAAATCGTCCAAATGCCTCTCTCTTCTCTTTCATTAATCTTACTTCTTCATCCCACCACTCACTACCCTTTCTAATCACCCCACCTCCCACTCTTCTCATGCCACAAGCATCTTTTGCGCACTCCATCACGGATTCCCTAAATACTTCCCATTCCTCCCCCACTCCCCTTACTTCCATTGTTCTCACCTTTTTCCATTCTGTACTAAGTCTCTCCTGGTACTTCCTCACACAAGTCTCCTTTCCAAGCTCACTTACTCTCACCACCCTCTTCACCCCAACATACACTATTCTTTTCTGAAAACCCATACAAATCTTCACATTAGCCTCCACAAGATAATGATCAGACATCTCTCCAGTTTCTCCTCTCAGCATATTAACATCCAAAATCCTGGGAGCCTTGAAGAATGTGTGGAAGTCGAGAACATTAACTCCGAAAGCAAAAATGGGTATGTTTGAAGGAATAGTGGTTCCAACAATGTTGTATGGTTGCGAGGCGTGGGCTATGGATAGAGTTGTGCGCAGGAGAATGGATGTGCTGGAAATGAGATGTTTGAGGACAATGTGTGGTGTGAGGTGGTTTGATCGAGTAAGTAATGTGAGGGTAAGAGAGATGTGTGGCAAATAAAAAGAGCGTGGTTGAGAGAGCAGAAGAGGGTGTTTTGAAATGGTTTGGGCACATGGAGAGAATGAGTGAGGAAAGATTGACCAAGAGGATATATATGTCGGAGGTGGAGGGAACGAGGAGAAGTGGGAGCCCAAATTGTAGGTGGAAAGATGGAGTGTAAAAGATTTTGTGTGATCGGGTCCTGAACATGCAGGAGGGTGAAAGGAGGGCAAGGAATAGAGTGAATTCGATCGATATGGTATACCGGGGTTGACGTGCTGTCAGTGGATTGAATCAGGGCATGTGAAGCGTCTGGGGTAAACCATGGAAAGTTGTGTGGTGCCTGGATGTGGAAAGGGAGCTGTGGTTTCGGGCATTACTGCATGACAGCTAGAGACTGAGTGTGAACGAATGGGGCCTTTGTTGTCTTTTCCTAGTGCTACCTCGCATACATGAGGGGGGAGGGGGATGGTATTCCATGTGTGGCGAAGTGGCGATGGGAATGAATAAAGGCGGACAGTGTGAATTGTGTGCATGGGTATATATGTATGTGTCTGTGTGTGTATATATATGTGTATATTGAGATGTATAGGTATGTATATTTGCGTGTGTGGACGTGTATGTATATACATTGTGTATGGGTGTGGGTTGGGCCATTTCTTTCGTCTGTTTCCTTGCGCTACCTCGCAAACGAGGGAGAGAGCGACAAAGCAAAATAATATAAATAAAAAAAAAAAAAAAATATATATATATATATATATATATATATATATATATATATATATATTTATATATATATATAAATATATATATATATATATGTATATATATATATATATATATATAAATATATATATATATATATATATATATATATATATATATATATATATATATATATCTATATATATATATATATATATATGTATATATATATATATATATGTTTGAGGACAATGTGTGGTGTGAGGTGGTTTGATCGAGTAAGTAACGTAAGGGTAAGAGGGATGTGTGGAAGTAAAAAGAACATGGTTGAGAGAGCAGATGAGGGTGTTTTGAAATGGTTTGGGCACATGGAGAGAATGAGTGAGGAAAGATTGACCAAGAGGATATATGTGTCGGAAGTGGAGGGAACGAGGAGAAGAGGGAGACCAAATTGGAGGTGGAAAGATGTAGTGAAAAAGATTTTGTGTGATCGGGGCCTGAACACGCAGGAGGGTGAAAGGAGGGCAAGGAATAGAGTGAATTGGAGCGATGTGGTATACTGGGGTTGACGTGCTGTCAGTGGATTGAATCAGGGCATGTGAAGCGTCTGGGGTAAACCATGGAAAGCTGTGTAGGTATGTATATTTGCGTGTGTGGACGTATGTATATACATGTGTATGTGGGTATATTTGCGTGTGTGGACGTGTATGTATATACATTGTGTATGGGTGTGGGTTGGGCCATTTCTTTCGTTTGTTTCCTTGCACTACCTCGCAAACGCGGGAGACAGCGACAAAGCAAAAAAAAAAAAAAAGAAAAAAAAAAAAAATATATATATATATATATATATATATATATATATATATATATATATATATATATATATATATATATATATATATATATATATATATATATATATATATATATATATATATATATATATATATATCACCTCCCCATTTGCTCAAATTACAGAGGTATAAGTTTGTTGAGTATTACTGAGAAATTATATGGGAGGGTGATATGTACCGAGCATCAGATTGGGGAAGATACAGCGCTGGTGGCTGATTCATGTGAGAAACTGCAGAAGTTGGTGACTGAGTTTGGTAAAGTGTGTGAAAGAAGAAAGTTAAGAGTAAATGTGAATAAGAGCAAGGTTATTAGGTAAAGAAGGGTTGAGGGTCAAGCCAATTGGGAGGTAAGTTTGAATGGAGAAAAACTGGAGGAAGTAAAGTGTTTTAGATATCTGGGAGTCGATCTGGCAGCGGATGGAACCATGGAAGCGGAAGTGGATCATAGGGTGGGGGAGGGGGCGAAAATTTTGGGAGCCTTGAAGAATGTGTGGAAGTCGAGAACATTATCTCGGAAAGCAAAAATGAGTATGTTTAAAGGAATAGTGGTTCCAACAATGGTGTATGGTTGCGAGGCGTGGGCTATGGATAGAGTTGTGCGCAGGAGGATGGATGTGCTGGAAATGAGATGTTTGAGGACAATGTGTGGTGTGAGGTGGTTTGATCGAGTAAGTAACGTAAGGGTAAGACAGATGTGTGGAAATAAAAAGAGCGTGGTTGAGAGAGCAGAGGAGGGTGTTTTGAAATGGTTTGGGCACCTGGAGAAAATGAGTGAGGAAAGATTGACCAAGAGGATATATGTGTCGGAGGTGGAGGGAACGAGGGGAATTGGGAGACCAAATTGGAGGTGGAAAGATGGAGTGAAAAAGATTTTGTGTGATCGGGGCCTGAACATGCAGGAGGGTGAAAGGAGGGCAAGGAATAGAGTGAATCGGATCGATGTGGTATACCGGGGTTGACGTACTGTCAGTGGATTGAATCAGGGCATGTGAAGCGTCTGGGGTAAACCATGGAAAGCTGTGTATGTATGTATATTTGCGTGTGTGGACGTATGTAAATTCATGTGTTTGGGGGTGAGTTGGGCCATTTCTTTTGTCTGTTTCCTTGCGCTACCTCGCAAACGCGGGAGACAGCGACAAAGCAAAAAAAAAAAAATACATATATATATATATATATATATATATATATATATATATATATATATATATATATATATATATATATATTGGAAAGGATCACAATTTTGCGCGTGATCAAGATATTCCCGAGTCCACGGGGAAAATGAAACATGAAAAGTTCCCAAGTGCACTTTCGTGTAATAATCACATTCTCAGAGGAGACACAAGAGAGAAATATAATAGTCAGTTGATATACATCGAAGAGACGAAGCTAGGACGCCATTTGGTAAACATGTGATTGTTCAAAACAATACAACGAGCGTTCATAAACTTATCATTTTACAAATCTTATCAACAATAGAGTTAAGATTCAATGATATTTCTCTTGGTAATGGAGTGAGAGTTAACATCTGAGATGGCGTTACTAATGTGTGCATTAGGCTATGGTTTAAGTTTTGTGTGCTCTAACAAGGAAGCCAGCTGTGTTGATGTCACAAAGTCTTTTTGTAATTTAGAAAAATACAGTAATTTAAGTAATCATGATATTAATATCTGTAAGGATTTAGTGTATGCCAGTTTGTCAAAACCAATCGAAGCTAATTGTCCTAAAAGATTCATAAGAGCTATTAACACCTTAAAAAAAGACAAGGATATACATATTGCTAAAGCAGATAAGGCTAACACTGTTGTGATTTTAGACAAAAGTAACTATTCGTCTAAAATGAATGATCTTCTAAATGATAACACAACATATTTTAAACTTAGTAAAAATCCCTTAGAAGCAGTTAATTCTCACTTCAATAAAGAAATGAAGTTGTTGTTGAAAGGTATTATTTCTCTTATCAAAAATTTGTCATCTTTGTCCCCTTCATTGCCATATATGTATGGACTTATCAAAACACATAAACAGAAATTTCCAGCAAGACCTATAGTGAGTTCAGTAGGCTCCATCACATATAAATAGTCAAAATGGTTAGTTTCTTTATTAAGCCCTATAGTGGGTAAGGTATCAAATTATAATATCATGAACAATGTAGATTTAGTCAACAAGCTAAACAATATCAACATTAATTTTGATTTCAAACTAGTTAGCTTTGATGTCTCCTCACTTTTCACTAAAGTTCCAGTTGATGACCTTTTAGAATATTTATCTGATGACTTGGATGATATTCATTTACCTGTTTCAAAGTCTAATTTCATTGAACTGATAAAATTGTGTATAAAAGACTGTGTTTTTCATTTTAAAGGAGATTATTATGCTCAAAAATTTGGTATGGCAATGGGTAACACTCTTTCACCTGTACTAAAGAATCTTTATATGGAATTTTTTGAAACAAAATTACTAAAGGATATCTTACTTTCTAATGCAATTTGGTTTAGGTATGAAGATGATGTTCTTTGTGCTTGGCCAACAAATGAAAATTTACAAATATTTCTCCCCTTACTAAACAATTAAGTACCTTCCATCAAATTTACTGTAGAAAATTAAAATAACGGTATGTTACCTTTTTTAGATTGCATGATCCATAGACAAGGAAACAAGTTTAAGTTTAGCATATACAGAAAACCCACAAATGTATGCTCATATATCCATTATTACTCATCTCAACATGACAGAATTAAATTATCATCATTTCAATCTATGTATATATATCTCCATGGTTGTTTAATTTGTTTATGGATGGGGTTGTTAGGGGGTGAATGCAAGAGTTTTGGAAAGAGGGGCAAGTATGAAGTCTGTTGTGGATGAGAGAGCTTGGGAAGTGAGTCAGTTGTTGTTCGCTGATGATACAGCGCTGGTGGCTGATTCATGTGAGAAACTGCAGAAGCTGGTGACTGAGTTTGGTAAAGTGTGTAAGAAGAAAGTTAAGAGTAAATGTGAATAAGACCAAGGTTATTAGGGACAGTAGGGTTGAGGGTTAAGTCATTTGGGAGGTAAGTTTGAATGTAGAAAAACTGGAGGAAGTAAAGTGTTTTAGATATCTGGTAGTGGATCTGGCAGCGGATGGAACCATGGAAGCGGAAGTGGATCATAGGGTGGGGGAGGGGGCGAAAATCCTGGGAGCCTTGAAGAATGTGTGGAAGTCGAGAACATTATCTCGGAAAGCAAAAATGGGAATGTTTGAAGGAATAGTGGTTCCAACAATGTTGTATGGTTGCAAGGCGTGGGCTATGGATAGAGTTGTGCGCAGGAGGGTAGATGTGCTGGAAATGAGATGTTTGAGGACAATGTGTGGTGTGAGGTGGTTTGATCGAGTAAGTAACGTAAGGGTAAGAGAGATGTGTGGAAATAAAAAGAGCGTGGTTGAGAGAGCAGAAGAGGGTGTTTTGAAATGGTTTGGGCACATGGAGAGAATGAGTGAGGAAAGATTGACCAAGAGGATGTATGTGTCGGAGGTGGAGGGAACGAGGAGAAGTGGGAGACCAAATTGGAGGTGGAAAGATGGAGTGAGAAAGATTTTGTGTGATCGGGGCCTGAACATGCAGGAGGGTGAAAGGAGGGCAAGGAATAGAGTGAATTGGATCGATGTGGTATACCGGGGTTGACATGCTGTCAGTGGATTGAATCAGGGCATGTGAAGCGTCTGGGGTAAACCATGGAAAGCTGTGTAGGTATATATATTTGCGTGTGTGGACGTATGTATATACATGTGTATGGGGGTGGGTTGGGCCATTTCTTTCGTCTGTTTCCTTGCGCTACCTCGCAAACGCGGGAGACAGCGACAAAGCAAAAAAAAAAAAGAAATATATATATATATATATATATATATATATATATATATATATATATATATATATATATATATATATATGTAAATATATGCTTTTGTATATGTATGTATATACATATATTTGTATATATGCCCTTAAGGGAAAAACAGTAGAGTTAGCGGGAGACCGCCTACCGCAACAAGGATATGATATTATGTGATCGTCCCTGGGGGGCCCGTAAATGCGTCACGGTCAGGAACGTTGTACGTTGCACCTCAGACGTCCTCAGGTAAGCGTACCTTGTCTCTCACGACCCAGAACAGCACGTCTCACCCCTGTTTTACACAGGTACTGAGTAGCCTCAGTCCTCGCTGCTGTCAATGTACCTTTGGGTTTACGTACGTGTGTCTGGTTATGGATGGATCTATCTTCTTTTCAGCTGAAATTTGTCGCATTGGAATGGAAATGTTTCTTTGTAACTAAGAATCTTCATATATGATGGACTTTATGTACCTACCCACTTACGTGCATCTACGACGAGAGTTTTGTCTTGAAGGAAGATTCGCTTGGAGAGAGAGAGAGAGAGAGAGAGAGAGAGAGAGAGAGAGAGAGAGAGAGAGAGAGAGAGAGAGAGAGAGAGAACACCCCTCTTGCTCTTTATGTATATGTTTCTCTAAACGCATTTCTGTGCATATATAAATACATTCACATGCATAATTCACATTATGCAGCATTTCTCTGGAGACGACGCCTCACTGCGCACCACTTGCCCGCGCCCACCTCCTAATGAGCGGACGTTCCCAGCCACCACCTACGATAGCGCTGGATTTCCTCCTCTTATCTCAGCCTCTGAGGCAACGAGTTGCTTATCTTACACGAGAGAAGGCTGGGGAAATCTCCCGGAATTCAGTGAATGTTTATCCTTCCGTCGGGAGAGGGTGATATCATACCAATGGAGCTCCTGAGATGGATGTTTGCACTGCCAGGAGTTTGAAGCCACTTCGATGCTCTCCGCTCCCATGTCCGGGTTGGTGTCGAATTCTCTGGATGTCTAGTTTTGATAGCCAATGGTGTTTTGTTCGTGATGAAGCACTACTGCGACACATAAGCAATATATCTGTGACATATGGCGTTTCACTCACTGTTGATTCGCGGAATCCTTATACTCTTTAGCATCCCCACTACACGATCCCTTCCCTGCTTTAATCTTACCTTGCACTTCCCTATCACCCCACTATCTCCCACAACACTTCACCATAGCACCAGGGTTATACTCTTTATCTTACTCAAACCCACTATAACTTTGAAATGATACATTACATTTCACTAGCATCCCAGGCAATACCACCAATTCAATATCATCTCACACAATACTTTCACCTCATCTTCTCCCACAAAATATTGTCTCAATTCACTACCTCCAGATAGTAACTCTCCCACTTTATTCTCACCCTGCTATATACCTCCCCACTTCAGTATTGCCTGTGCAATCACGCCATACAATACCACCCCACTTCATAATCACACGAAAAAATACCCCTCAAAATTAGCACAGCTCTATACAATATCGCCCAACCCTATAATCCCCTTCACTACTTCTCTTAAGCACCGCTCTCAGTTCTGTGGATAATCGTAACGTTGATCAACTATATTCTGTGTAGTGTAGACAAACAAACGACCTATTAATACCACTACTATCACTACTGTTGTTATCAATACCATCATCAGTATCATCTTTAATAATCCCACTGAAAAAATAAATTTATTTTTGTTCACCGGATTCATATGATGTAATGATATACTTCGAAACCTTTTTGTTCAGCTTACTGCTAAAAGCAGCGTTTTCTTTGTAGTTTCTCTTTCATATCTCCATTTACTTATTCATGTTATATCATTTATTTTCTATTCATTATCATATTCTATCTTTCTGTCCAGATATACATCCTTTCTTCTCGATGGATAAAAGGAAAAAAGAAAAGATATCTTGAACATCAGTACTGTAGTTAATTTTCCACAGTACATAAGAGTTCTTTGAAATCTTAAATGGAACGCACTTTCTGCGATCTTGAACAAAAGTAAATTCAACAATCGCGAATATTTTGTATGGGAAGAGCGATGAATACCGTGCAAGCGCAAGCAAACGATACATCTGCAGTCTTCTTACAAGCACCATTCACCAACTTATACCTCACTTATCTTCTTTACCTTACTTCTCCTCCCAGCTCCTGCCTGCAGGATCACTTTTAAATGTAATCATGAAGAGGCCAATAAGCCTATGGCCCCTAGTGCCTAGCATTATGGGGCGCTAAGAATCTCCGAGTTCCTGCCTGACTCTACTGCCAGTGAGAGGATGGGATCAGACAGTAGTAGTACCGACTCCTCCAAAGACCTTTCGCTTTCTCCTGCCTCTTCTTTCCACAATCCCAACATTTGCGATCTCTCTTGTAACCTTTCTTATCTTGAACGCCATTTACCTAGTACCTCTCCTAATATCTTACTCCTCTCTGAGACCCAATTATCTGATGATGCTCTCACTAGCCTTTTTTCATATTCAGCTATAATTTCCATTCACGATACTGGTTCGAAGGTGGTGTCTTTGCTTATTCCAACATCAACACACTTGTTGCATGCCTCGAGCACACTGAGTCTCCAAACTTTGATGTTATCCGGCTCAAGCTCTGCCTCCCAGTTACCACACTTTGTCTTGCCTAGTGCTCTCGTAAGCCTACAAATTTTATATTTGTTCGACTATCTAAATTCTTGCTATGTGACTGTAGCATCCTTTCACCCGCAAGCCGAGATCCTATACCCAAGGAATTTCAACGTTCAATATAAGGAATGGCTGAATTCCTCCCATACGGAGGATGGAGGGAGTGAGGCCCTCACGTTCTCCATTCTCAGTTACCTAGAGCAAGTTATCTCCCACCCTATGCCTATTCCTGATCGCTGTGACCACTCTCCTAACGTTCTGGATCTATTTCACCTCTAATCCTACACGCTGTAAATACACATTCTCGCCCCCAGTCGGTTCATCTGACCACATTCTGTTAAATGTATCTATCTTAACGGCACCTCTCCTTCCAAGAACCCCTTCTAAATTCAAATATTGGCACCTCTACTAAGCTGACTGGATGAACTTACGAAAATTCTTTTATGACTTTCTTGGGTACCGGAAAATTACTTATTCCAAAAATTATACCCAAAAATTACATCTTTATGTCAAACGCATAGTAGAGGTTACTATTGCAGGAATGGAAGCATTAATCTTCTCTTCCTTCAAGACAAACTTCCCACTTCATGGTTCAATCTTTCCTGTTTTGAGGCCATTTAGGCTTGGAAAACTCTCCTTCCTCCGACTCACACTCAGCATTCATCACTGCCCGTAATCACTGCAAGTATGTTATCCGTGAGGGAAAGCTTTCCTTTATTCAGACGAAGCCTCAGAATTCCTTCTCAATGAAACTTAAAGTCTTCAGCTCTGGTCACCAGCAAGGCTTTCGTAAAGCAAGATCCAGAGGTGATCTTCTTTCCCATCTCCCTAATGTCTGAACATCATCCCTGAAAGATCTAGGGGAATCTTGTGTAGTTACCCTTAATATATCAAAAACTTTAGACATGATGTGGCATCGGGATCTCATCCATGATCTCCCCTCTCTTGGCTTCCGTCACTCACTTTGCTCCCTCACATCTCGCTTCCTCTATGACCGGCCTATCTCTATAGTTGTTGAGAGATCAGCCTCCCCTCATTTCTCCATCAACAGCAGTGATCTACACTTTCTCTCCTTTTTATCAACGATTCACTTTCTTCCACAAATAATCAAATGCACTGATACGCTGACGACTCAACACTTCATTCCTCCACATCTTTCAATTTTGCTCCCTCTTTCACTCGATCTGTATCTCGTCTTAACACAACTTCCTCAATAAACTCAGATTTGGACAGAATATCTCGGTGGGGTAGACGAAATTTGCTTGTTTAATACCTTCAAAGCCCAATGGCTGCCAATCTCTCTATCGAAAATTCCTCACAATTTTCCTCTCTCCTTGAACGGTTCTGTAATTCCACCTCTTGACAATGTACATACTTGGTGTTATTGCAATATCCACTCTATCTCGAAAATTCCTCTTTATGGAGATAGATCAGTTTGCCTCTGAGAAACTGGCAGCTCTCTTTAGATGTCGAAATTTCTTTTCTTCTGAACAATTGTTCCATTTATGCAAAAAATTGATCCGTCTTTGTATGGAGCACTGTTTTCACACTGCATGTGTGCCCCACCACAAGCTAGACCACGCAAATGTGCGTCACATGACTGCTGTGTTGCCGTTGACGACTCGAAGTTAGGCCGTTTGGACAATCGTTTCTTTTTCTACACTTCGAAACTTTAGAACTCTCTACTCCATCATGTCATTACTGCTAAATATGATATGGAACATCTCAAAAGAGTTTTATTTTTCCTACTTCCTCCAATATTCGCAGATACTTTCCCTAGCTTGAGCATCTTCCTCTTTGTTAACCTCTCTATATTTTAAGTGAAGCCCGGCTTTGATGTGGACTTTTGCCCGTGACTGGAGCCTCTAATGTAAAGAAGAAAAAAAGAGTTAAAAACTTGCAGTTCATTGTTCTACCAGCCACTGAGGGGTCTGCTGGTGTGAGTGATGGACGCTGAAGTAAGGAGGAGGTGGAAGATTGGCAGTGTGTGTTTTGTAAAGTATATAGATATTTTATGAATCTCTGTAGTGTTGTCGAACGTGGACAGATGATGGTACATCATGTACGGTCATACTGTGGCCACTGTGGTGAGAAATTTTGTCCCGAATTAAGTATTATTACTGTTATTATTATTATTATTATTATTATCATTATTATTATTATTATTATTATTATTATTATTATTATCATTATCATTACCATCATTATCATTGTTACTATCATTATTATTATTCTTATCATTATTATTATTATTATTATTATTATTATTATTTTTTTTTTTTGTTTTGTCGCTGTCTCCCGCGTTTGCGAGGTAGCGCAAGGAAACAGACGAAAGAAATGGCTCAACCCACCCCCATACACATGTATATACATACGTCCACACACGCAAATATACATACCTACACAGCTTTCCATGGTTTACCCCAGACGCTTCACATGCCCCGATTCAATCCACTGACAGCACGTCAACCCCGGTATACCACATCGCTCCAATTCACTCTATTCCTTGCCCTCCTTTCACCCTCCTGCATGTTCAGGCCCCGATCACACAAAATCTTTTTCACTCCATCTTTCCACCTCCAATTTGGTATCCCTCTTCTCCTCGTTCCCTACACCTCCGACACATATATCCTCTTGGTCAATTTTTCCTCACTCATTCTCTCCATGTGCCCAAACCATTTCAAAACACCCTCTTCTGCTCTCTCAACCACGCTCTTTTTATTTCCACACATCTCTCTCACCCTTACGTTACTTACTCGATCAAACCACCTCACACCACACATTGTCC
>NC_092226.1:48850397-48967897 GCF_036320965.1 Panulirus ornatus
AAAGATTTTGTGTGATCGGGGCCTGAACATGCAGGAGGGTGAAAGGAGGGCAAGGAATAGAGTGAATTGGAGCGATGTGGTATACCGGTGTTGACGTGCTGTCAGTGGATTGAATCAGGGCATGTGAAGCGTCTGGGGTAAACCATGGAAAGCTGTGTAGGTATGTATATTTGCGTGTGTGGACGTATGTATATACATGTGTATGGGGGTAGGTTGGGCCATTTCTTTCGTCTGTTTCCTTGCGCTACCTCGCAAACGCGGGAGACAGCGACAAAGCAAAAAAAAAAAAAAAAATTATTATTATTATTATCATTATTATTATTGTTATTATTATCATTATTTTTATTATCATTATTACTATTATCATTATTATTATTATTATTATTATTATTATTATTATTATTATTATTATTATTATTATTATTATTATTATTTTTATTATTACAATAATGATTATTATTATTATTATCATTATTATTATTATTATTATTATTATTATGATTATTATTGTTATCATTATTATTATTATTATTATTATCATTATTATTATTATTATTATTATTATTATTATTATTATTATTATTATTATTATTATTATTATCATTATTAATATTACTATCATTATCATTAAGGCTTAGTATTATTGTTATTATTATCATTATCATTATTATTATCGTCATTATCATTATTATCATCATTATTATTATTATCATCAGCCATGTAATCTTTATCATTTTTGCCTACGGAGTTCATCACAACATCTTACGCCATCAAACATCTCGTTCTAGATCTGTAAGTCACCTCACCATGAGTGAGGCATGTGCATGTAAGGTAACTGCTGATCAAAGTCACTAAAAACTCGTGTTCTCAAATACCTACGTTTGCCCCATTAAACCCTCGACAAATTTGCGAAAATACTGCTTCTAACGCTCGCTAGAACGATGCTGGCTGCGATCCCAGGCATCACATCAAAGTGAGTTTCCTTCATCAGTCTCTTTCTCGTCTCTATTTTCTTTGTGTTTTGATGAAACTTGAAGTTATCCCGTTTTCTCCGAATGAGAAGGTACAGCTGTTTTCAGCAACACAGGAGTGAGGCAAACGCGTATGCTTTTTACAGCTGAAGGGAGATTTTTACTTCTGAGGGGAGATTTTTATTTTCTCTTTCAAATCCACAGTAGAAATTCCCCCGAGCTATTACACTTTTTATGGTACTTATATAGCAAAGGGTTGAACACTTTTAACCCATTCTTTAATACTACATAGCACATCTGTATGGCAGATGAACACCTGGAACTCCTCACATGCCACATTTCTATGGCAGGAGAGGAGCACCTGTAACCCCTTCACATACCACATCTGTATGGCAGGGAACCAACACCTGCAACCCCTGTATAGTAAGGAATGAACAATTGTAACCCCTTCGTACTCGACACGTGAATGACAGAGGATGAACACCTGTAATGCATCATCGTCACACTTGTATTTCAGAGGATTAATACTTGTAATTCCTTCACTCACCACACCTGTGTAGTAGAGAACCACCAGCTATAACCACTTCGGTCACCACATCTGCATGTCAACTGTACAATAGATTTGGAGAACTTTAGTGAGTTCTGTCCAGAGGAGCAATATTCTGTCTCTCTTCCCATCCTCCCCTCAATATATATTCTTTTCCTGTTAACTGGTTTTAGATGTCGCTAACTGCAGTGGCAGATTGAGGTCGGCAGTGTTTTAAATGCAATGTGCAATATTTGTTATGCTCTTGCTAACAAACGAACAGTGAAGCTCCCCTCTCCTCCTACACTCAAACTATGTAAAGCCCTAATAAAACGCAGATGTTTTCACTATCAACTTCACTTGAATGTGATTTTAGAAAAAATGCATAACACCCGTATGAAACGATAATGAGAGGTTTGAAAGCATCGATCCCGAGTAATTACTTTGGAATACATTTTGTACTTTTATTTCCCCTAATGAAGATCATGAAGATCCCAGAGAGTGTCAAGGGAGGTTGCCGAGCAATGTTATGAGAATAATGACTTTAGCTTCGTGTTATGTGATCGCATTTTCTTTTCTTTTAGGGTTAAGTGCATCCCCAGCCAAGGAGGACGTGGGGAAGCCGAGACCCGGATTAATTTGAGGAAGACGTGTGGGAGGACAACGTAAAGATGAACGTGGGAGGAAGGACATGTGAGGAAAGATATACAGAAGATATGTGGGGGAGTAACATGATAGGTAGGATGTTTTAAGGAGGATGTAGAAGGAGGGTATGTGAAAGGGATATGTAGGGAAGGAAGTGTGGAAGATGAAGTGCTGAAATAGATCTAATGATGGAGGAAAATGGTGAGGAGGATGTACGTTGCAGACGTGCGTAGGGACGATGTTCGTAGAAGGAACCCGTGATAAGAGGACCGAAAAGAGAAGACGAGTAAGGGAAGACGTACTGGGGAGAAAACCTTAGGGCGAGCCTATTGGTCGATTGTATGATTGTTGTAATTATTCTTACACTGGAAAATAACAAAAAAGAAGAATTACACGCGGACGCAACACCTCTCGGACTCTACATAAACATTCAACAGCGAATAGTTTGAAACTATAATGGTTACTTTTTTAGCATTTATTGCCCATGTTGTACGTACTCCTGCCTCCCCTAATGGCTTTTCCATTTTTAAGCATCACACTGACTACAGCGGTCTGATTTTATCGTTGCGGCAGAAGGGGGACTTCCCTGCTGTTCCTTGTATACACAGTGTCAGGCAACTCGACATACCTCGAGTTTATGAATTTGTGTTATCACTGGGAATGGCTGGTGTGGGGAGGTGAGGCCAGCTGGTATGGGGAGGGGAGTCCAACTGGTGTGGGAAGTTGAGGCCAGCTGGTGTTGGGAGATAGGTCTAGCTGGTGTGGGGAGGTGAAGCCAGCTGGTGTTAGGAGGTGAGGCCAGCTGGTGCAGGGTAGTGAGGGAAGTTTCTGTGTGAAAGCCAACTTATGTGTGTGTGTATATATATATATATATATATATATATATATATATATATATATATATATATATATATATATATATATATATATATATATATATATATATATATATATATATATATATATCCCTGAGGATAGGGGATTAAGAATACTTCCCACGTATTCCCTGCGTGTCGTAAAAGGCGACTAAAAGGGGAGGGAGCGGGGGCTGGAAATCCTCCCCTCTCGTTTTTTTTTCTCTTTTTTTTTAATTTTCCAAAAGAAGGAACAAAGGGGGTCAGGTGAGGATATTCCAAAAAAGGCCCAGTCCTCTGTTCTTAACGCTACCTCCCTAAAGCCAGAAATGGCGAATAGTTTAAAAGAAAAAAGAATATATATATATATATATATCTTCTTTTTCTTTTAAACTATTCGCCATTTCCCGCGTTAGCGAGGTAGCGTTAAGAACAGAGGACTGGGCCTTTTTTGGAATATCCTCACCTGACCCCCTCTGTTCCTTTTTTTGGAAAATTAAAAAAAAAAGAGAGGGGAGGATTTCCAGCCCCCCGCTCCCATATATATATATATATATATATATATATATATATATATATATATATATATATATATATATATATATATATATATATATATATATATATATATATATATATATGCTTTGTCGCTGTCTCCCGCGTTTGCAAGGTAGCGCAAGGAAACAGACGAAAGAAATGGCGCATCCCACCCCTAAACACATGTATATACATACACGTCCACAGACGTCCACATATATATACACACACAGACACATACATATATACACGTGCACACAATTCACACTGTCTGCCTTTATTCATTCCCATCGCCACACAAATTTCCATGGTTTACCCCAGACGCTTCACATGTTCTGATTCAATCCATTGACAGCACGTCGACCCCGGTATACCACATCTTGCCAATTCACTCTATTCCTTGCCCGCCTTTCACCCTCCTGCATGTTCAGGCCCCGATCACTCAAAGTATTTTTCACGCCATCTTTCCACCTCCAATTTGGTCTCCCACTTCTCCTCGTTCCCTCCACCTCCGACACATATATCCTCTTGGTCAATGTTTAATCAATCATTGTCTCCGTATGCCCAAACCATTTCAAAACACCCTATTCTGCTCTATCAACCACGCTCTTTTTATTTCCATACATCTCTCTTACCCTTACATTACTTACTCGATCAAACCACCTCACACCACATATTGTCATCAAACATCTCATTTCCAGCAGATCCACCCTCCTGCGCACAACTCTATCCATAGCCCACGCCTCGCAACCATACAACATTCTTGGAACCACTATTCCTTCAAACATACCCATTATTGCTTTCGGAGACAATGTTCTCGACTTCCAAACATTCTTCAAGGCTCACAGGATTTTCGCCCCTCCCCCACCCTATGATTCACTTCCGCTTTCATGGTTCCATCCGCTGCCAGATCCACTCCCAGATATCTAAAACACTTTACTTCCACCAGTTTTTCTCCATTCAAACTTACCTCCCAATTGACTTGACCCTCAACGCTACAGTACCTAATAACCTTGCTCTTATTCACATTTACTCTTAACTTTCTTCTTTCACACACTTTACCAAACTCAGTCACCAGCGCTGTATCATCAGCGAACAACAACTGACTCACTTCCCAAGCTCTCTCATCCACAACAGACTTCATACTTGTCCCTCTTTCCAAAACTCTTTCATTCACCTCCCTAACAACCCCATCCATAAACAAATTAAACAACCATAGACACATCACACACCCCTGCCGCAAACCTACATTCACTGAGAACCAATCACTTTCCTCTTTTCCTACACGTTCACATGTCTTACATCCTCGATAAAAACTTTTCACTGCTTCTAACAACTTGCCTCCCACACCAAATATTCTTAGTAACTTCCACAGAGCATCTCTATCAACTCTATCATATGCCTTCTCCAGATCCATAAATGCTAAATGCAAATCCATTTGCTTTTCTAAGTATTTCTCACATACATTCTTCAAAGCAAACGCCTGATCCACACATCCTCTACCACTTCTGAAGCGACACTGCTCTTCCCCAATCTGATGATCTGTACATGCCTTCACCCTCTCAATCAATACCCTCCTATATAATTTACCAGGAATACTCAACAAACATATACCTCTGTAATTTGAGCACTCACTCTTATCCCCTTTGCCTTTGTACAATGGCACTACGCAAGCATTCCGCCAATCCTCAGGCACCTCACCATGAATCATACATACATTAAATAACCTTACCAACCAGTCAATAATACAGTCACCCCCTTTTTTAATAAATTCCACTGCAGTACCATCCAAACCTGCTGCCTTGCCGGCTTTCATCTTCCGCAAAGCTTTTACTACTTCTTCTCTGTTTACCAAATCACTTTCCCTAACCCTCTCACTTTGCACACCACCTCGACCAAAACACCATATAACTGCCACTCTATCATCAAACACATTCAACAAACCTTCAAAATACTCACTCCATCTCCTTCTTACATCACCACTACTTGTTATCACCTCCGCATTAGCCTCCTTCACTGAAGATCCCATTTCCTCCCTTGTCTTACACACTTTATTTACCTGCTTCCAGAACATCTTTTTATTCTCCCTAAAATTTAATGATACACTCTCACCCCAACTCTCATTTGCCCTCTTTTTCACCTCTTGCACCTTTCTCTTGACCTCCTGTCTCTTTCTTTTATACATCTCCCACTCATTTGCATTTTTTCCTTGCAAAAATCGTCCAGATGCCTCTCTCTTCTCTTTCACCAATAATCTTGCTTATTCATCCCACCACTCACTGCCTTTTCTAATCAACCCACCTCCCACGCTTCTCATGCCACAAGCATCTTTTGCGCAAGCTATCACTGCTTCCCTAAATACGTCCCATTCCTCTCCCACTTCCCTTACCTCCTTTGTTCTCACCTCTTTCAATTCTGTACTCAGTCTCTCCTGGTACTTCCTCACACAAGTCTCCTTCCCAAGGTCACTTACTCTCACCACCCTCTTCACCCCAACATTCTCTCTTCTATTCTGAAAACCCATACAAATCTTCACCTTCGCCTCCACAAGATAATGATCAGACATCCCTCCAGTTGCACCTCTCAGCACATTAACATCCAAAAGTCTCTCTTTCGCGCGCCTGTAAATTAACACGTAATCCAATAACGCTCTCTGGCCATCTCTCCTACTCACATACGTATACTTATGTATATCTCGCTTTTTAAACCAGATATTCCCAATCAAAATTCCTTTTGCAGCACATAAATCTACAAGCTCTTCACCATTTCCATTTACAACACTGAACACTCCATGTATACCAATTATTCCCTCAACTGCCACATTACTCACCTTTGCATTCAAATCACCCATCACTATAACCCGGTCTTGTGCATCAAAACCACTAACCCACTCATTCAGCTGCTCCCAGATCACTTGCCTCTCATGATCATTCTTCTCATGCCCAGGTGCATATGCACCAATAATCACCCATCTCTCTCCATCAACTTTCTGCTTTACCCATATTAATCTAGAATTTACTTTCTTACATTCTATCACTTATCCTACAACTCCTGTTTCAGGAGTAGTGCTACTCCTTCCCTTGCTCTTGTCGTCTCACTAATCCCTGACTTTACTCCCAAGACATTCCCAAACCACTCTTCCCCTTTACCCTTAAGCTTCGTTTCACTCAGAGCCAAAACATCCAGGTTCCTTTCCTCAAACATACTACCTATCTCTCCTTTTTTCACATCTTGGTTACATCCACACATTAGACACCCCAATCTGAGCCTACGAGGAGGATGAGCACTCCCAGCGTGACTCCTTCTTCTGTTTCCCATTTTAGAAAGTCAAAATACAAGGAGGGGAGGATTTCTGGTCCCCCGCTCCCGTCCCCTCTAGTCGCCTTCTACGACACGTGAGGAATGCATGGGAAGTATTCTTTCTCCCCTATCCCCAGGGATATATATATATATATATATATATATATATATATATATATATATATATATATATATATATATATATATATATATATATATATATTTCTTTTTTTTTTTTTTTTGCTTTGTCGCTGTCTCCCGCGTTTGCGAGGTAGCGCAAGGAAACAGACGAAAGAAATGGCCCAACCCTACCCCCATACACATGTATATACATACGTCCACACACGCAAATATACATACCTACACAGCTTTCCATGGTTTACCCCAGACGCTTCACATGCCCTGATTCAATCCACTGACAGCACGTCAACCCCGGTATACCACATCGATCCAATTCACTCTATTCCTTGCCCTCCTTTCACCCTCCTGCATGTTCAGGCCCCGATCACACAAAATCTTTTTCACTCCATCTTTCCACCTCCAATTTGGTCTCCCTCTTCTCCTCGTTCCCTCCACCTCCGACACATATATCCTCTTGGTCAATCTTTCCTCACTCATTCTCTCCATGTGCCCAAACCATTTCAAAACACCCTCTTCTGCTCTCTCAACCACGCTCTTTTTATTTCCACACATCTCTCTTACCCTTACGTTACTTACTCGATCAAACCACCTCACACCACACATTGTCCTCAAACATCTCATTTCCAGCACATCCATCCTCCTGCGCACAACTCTATCCATAGCCCACGCCTCGCAACCATACAACATTGTTGGAACCACTATTCCTTCAAACATACCCATTTTTGCTTTCCGAGATAATGTTCTCGACTTCCACACATTCTTCAAGGCTCCCAGAATTTTCGCCCCCTCCCCCATCCTATGATCCACTTCCGCTTCCATGGTTCCATCCGCTGCCAGATCCACTCCCAGATATCTAAAACACTTTACTTCCTCCAGTTTTTCTCCATTCAAACTCACCTCCCAATTGACTTGACCCTCAACCCTACTGTACCTAATAACCTTGCTCTTATTCACATTTACTCTTAACTTTCTTCTTTCACACACTTTACCAAACTCAGTCACCAGCTTCTGCAGTTTCTCACATGAATCAGCCACCAGCGCTGTATCATCAGCGAACAACAACTGACTCACTTCCCAAGCTCTCTCATCCCCAACAGACTTCAAACTTGCCCCTCTTTCCAAAACTCTTGCATTCACCTCCCTAACAACCCCATCCATAAACAAATGAAACAACCATGGAGACATCACACACCCCTGCCGCAAACCTACATTCACTGAGAACCAATCACTTTCCTCTCTTCCTACACGTACACATGCCTTACATCCTCGATAAAAACTTTTCACTGCTTCTAACAACTTGCCTCCCACACCATATATTCTTAATACCTTCCACAGAGCATCTCTATCAACTCTATCATATGCCTTCTCCAGATCCATAAATGCTACATACAAATCCATTTGCTTTTCTAAGTATTTCTCACATACATTCTTCAAAGCAAACACCTGATCCACACATCCTCTACCACTTCTGAAACCACACTGATCTTCCCCAATCTGATGCTCTGTACATGCCTTCACCCTCTCAATCAATACCCTCCCATATAATTTACCAGGAATACTCAACAAACTTATACCTCTGTAATTTGAGCACTCACTCTTATCCCCTTTGCCTTTGTACAATGGCACTATGCACGCATTCCGCCAATCCTCAGGCACCTCACCATGAGTCATACATACATTAAATAACCTTACCAACCAGTCAACAATACAGTCACCCCCTTTTTTAATAAATTCCACTGCAATACCATCCAAACCTGCTGCCTTGCCGGCTTTCATCTTCCGCAAAGCTTTTACTACCTCTTCTCTGCTTACCAAATCATTTTCCCTAACCCTCTCACTTTGCACACCACCTCGACCAAAACACCCTATATCTGCCACTCTATCATCAAACACATTCAACAAACCTTCAAATTACTCACTCCATCTCCTTCTCACATCACCACTACTTGTTATCACCTCCCCATTTGCGCCCTTCACTGAAGTTCCCATTTGCTCCCTTGTCTTACGCACTTTATTTACCTCCTTCCAGAACATCTTTTCATTCTCCCTAAAATTTAATGATACTCTCTCACCCCAACTCTCATTTGCCCTTTTTTTCACCTCTTGCACCTTTCTCTTGACCTCCTGTCTCTTTCTTTTATACATCTCCCACTCAATTGCATTTTTTCCCTGCAAAAATCGTCCAAATGCCTCTCTCTTCTCTTTCACTAATACTCTTACTTCTTCATCCCACCACTCACTACCCTTTCTAATCAACCCATCTCCCACTCTTCTCATGCCACAAGCATCTTTTGCGCAATCCATCACTGATTCCCTAAATACATCCCATTCCTCCCCCACTCCCCTTACTTCCATTGTTCTCACCTTTTTCCATTCTGTACTCAGTCTCTCCTGGTACTTCCTCACACAAGTCTCCTTCCCAAGCTCACTTACTCTCACCACCCTCTTCACCCCAACATTCACTCTTCTTTTCTGAAAACCCATACAAATCTTCACCTTAGCCTCCACAAGATAATGATCAGACATCCCTCCAGTTGCACCTCTAAGCACATTACCATCCAAAAGTCTCTCTTTCGCACGCCTATCAATTAACACGTAATCCAATAACGCTCTCTGGCCATCTCTCCTACTTACATAAGTATACTTATGTATATCTCGCTTTTTAAACCAGGTATTCCCAATCATCATTCCTTTTTCAGCACGTAAATCTACAAGTTCTTCACCATTTCTATTTACAACACTGAACACCCCATGTATACCAATTATTCCCTCAACTGCCACATTACTCACCTTTGCATTCAAATCACCCATCACTATAACCCGGTATATATATATATATATATATATATATATATATATACATATATATATATATATATATATATATATATATATATATATATATATATATATATATATATATATATATATATATATATATATATATATATATACACACATATATATATATATATATATATATATATATATATATATATATATATATATATATATATATATATATATATATATATATATATATATATATTTTTCTTTTCCTTTCAAACTATTCGCCATTTCCCGCATTAGCGAGGTAGCGTTAAGAACAGAGGCCTGGGCCTTTGAGGGAATACCCTCACCTGGCCCAATTCTCTGTTCCTTCTTTTGGAAAATTAAAAAAAAAACGAGAGGGGAGGATTTCCACCCCCCGCTAACTCCCCTTTTAGTCGCCTTCTACGACACGCAGGGAATACGTGGGAAGTATTCTTTCTCCCCTATCCCCAGGGAAATATATATATATATATATATATATATATATATATATATATATATATATATATATATATATATATATATATATATATATATATATATATATATATATATATATATATGTATATATATATATATATATTTTTTTTTTTTTTTTTTTTTTTTTTATACTTTGTCGCTGTCTCCCGCGTTTGCGAGGTAGCGCAAGGAAACAGACGAAAGAAATGGCCCCCCCCCCCTACACATGTACATACACACGTCCACACACGCAAATATACATACCTACACAGCTTTCCATGGTTTACCCCAGACGCTTCACATGCCTTGCTTCAATCCACTGACAGCACGTCAACCCCTGTATACCACATGACTCCAATTCACTCTATTTCTTGCCCTCCTTTCACCCTCCTGCATGTTCAGGCCCCGATCACACAAAAACTTTTTCACTCCATCTTTCCACCTCCAATTTGGTCTCCCTCTTCTCCTCGTTCCCTCCACCTCCGACACATATATCCTCTTGGTCAATCTCTCCTCACTCATTCTCTCCATGTGCCCAAACCATTTCAAAACACCATCTTCTGCTCTCTCAACCACGCTCTTTTTATTTCCACACATCTCTCTTACCCTTACGTTACTTACTCGATCAAACCACCTCACACCACACATTGTCCTCAAACATCTCATTTCCAGCACATCCATCCTCCTGCGCACATCTCTATCCATAGCCCACGCCTCGCAACCATACAACATTGTTGGAACCACTATTCCCTCAAACATACCCATTTTTGCTTTCCGAGATAATGTTCTCGACTTCCACACATTTTTCAAGGCTCCCAAAATTTTCGCCCCCTCCCCCACCCTATGATCCACTTCCACTTCCATGGTTCCATCCGCTGACAGATCCACTCCCAGATATCTAAAACACTTCACTTCCTCCAGTTTTTCTCCATTCAAACTCACCTCCCAATTGACTTGACCCTCACCCCTACTGTACCTAATAACCTTGCTCTTATTCACATTTACTCTCAACTTTCTTCTTCCACACACTTTACCAAACTCAGTCACCAGCTTCTGCAGTTTCTCACATGAATCAGCCACAAGCGCTGTATCATCAGCGAACAACAACTGACTCACTTCCCAAGCTCTCTCATCCCCAACAGACTTCATACTTGCCCCTCTTTCCAGGACTCTTGCATTTACCTCCCTTACAACCCCATCCATAAACAAATTAAACAACCATGGAGACATCACACACCCCTGGCGCAAACCTACATTCACTGAGAACCAATCACTTTCCTCTCTTCCTACACGTACACATGCCTTACATCCTCGATAAAAACTTTTCACTGCTCCTAACAACTTGCCTCCCACACCATATATTCTTAATACCTTCCACAGAGCATCTCTATCAACTCTATCATATGCCTTCTCCAGATCCATAAATGCTACATACAAATCCATTTGCTTTTCTAAGTATTTCTCACATACATTCTTCAAAGCAAACACCTGATCCACACATCCTCTACCACTTCTGAAACCGCACTGCTCTTCCCCAATCTGATGCTCTGTACATGCCTTCACCCTCTCAATCAATACCCTCCCATATAATTTACCAGGAATACTCAACAAACTTATACCTCTGTAATATATGTATATATATGTAGATATATATATATATATAAATATATATATATATATATATATATATATATATATATATATATATATATATATATATATATATATATATATATATATATATATATATATATATATATATATTATTATTTTTTTTTATTATACTTTGTCGCTGTCTCCCGTGTTTGCGAGGTAGCGCAAGGAAACAGACGAAAGAAATGGCCCAACCCCCCCCCCATACACATGTATATACATACGTCCACACACGCAAATATACACACCTACACAGCTTTCCATGGTTTACCCCAGACGCTTCACATGCCTTGATTCAATCCACTGACAGCACGTCAACCCCGGTATACCACATCGCTCCAATTTACTCTATTCCTTGCCCTCCTTTCACCCTCCTGCATGTTCAGGCCCCGATCACACAAAATCTTTTTCACTCCATCTTTCCACCTCCAATTTGGTCTCCCTCTTCTCCTCGTTCCCTCCACCTCCGACACATATATCCTCTTGGTCAATCTTTCCTCACTCATTCTCTCCATGTGCCCAAACCACTTCAAAACACACTCTTCTGCTCTCTCAACCACGCTCTTTTTATTTCCACACATCTCTCTTACCCTTACGTTACTCACTCGATCAAACCACCTCACACCACACATTGTCCTCAAACATCTCATTTCCAGCACATCCATCCTCCTGCGCACTACTCTATCCATAGCCCACGCCTCGAAACCATACAACATTGTTGGAACCACTATTCCTTCAAACATACCCATTTTTGCTTTCCGAGATAATGTTCTCGACTTCCACACATTCTTCAAGGCTCCCAGAATTTTCGCCCCCTCCCCCACCCTATGATCCACTTCCGCTTCCATGGTTCCATCCGCTGCCAGATCCACTCCCAGATATCTAAAACACTTCACTTCCTCCAGTTTTTCTCCATTCAAACTCACCTCCCAATTGACTTGACCCTCAACCCTACTGTACCTAATAACCTTGCTCTTATTCACATTTACTCTTAACTTTCTTCTTCCACACACTTTACCAAACTCAGTCACCAGCTTCTGCAGTTTCTCACATGAATCAGCCACCAGCGCTGTATCATCAGCGAACAACAACTGACTCACTTCCCAAGCTCTCTCATCCCCAACAGACTTCATACTTGCCCCTCTTTCCAAAACTCTTGCATTTACCTCCCTAACAACCCCATCCATAAACAAATTAAACAACCATGGAGACATCACACACCCCTGCCGCAAACCTACATTCACTGAGAACCAATCACTTTCCTCTCTTCCTACACGTACACATGCCTTACATCCTCGATAAAAACTTTTCACTGCTTCTAACAACTTGCCTCCCACACCATATATTCTTAATACCTTCCACAGAGCATCTCTATCAACTCTATCATATGCCTTCTCCAGATCCATAAATGCTACATACAAATCCATTTGCTTTTCTAAGTATTTCTCACATACATTCTTCAAAGCAAACACCTGATCCACACATCCTCTACCACTTCTGAAACCACACTGCTCTTCCCCAATCTGATGCTCTGTATATGCCTTCACCCTCTCAATCAATACCCTCCCATATAATTTACCAGGAATACTCAACAAACTTATACCTCTGTAATTTGAGCACTCACTCTTATCCCCTTTGCCTTTGTACAATGGCACTATGCACGCATTCCGCCAATCCTCAGGCACCTCACCATGAGTCATACATACATTAAATAACCTTACCAACCAGTCAACAATACAGTCACCCCCTTTTTTAATAAATTCCACTGCAATACCATCCAAACCTGCTGCCTTGCCGGCTTTCATCTTCCGCAAAGCTTTCACTACCTCTTCTCTGTTTACCAAATCATTTTCCCTAACCCTCTCACTTTGCACACCACCTCGACCAAAACACCCTATATCTGCCACTCTATCATCAAACACATTCAACAAACCTTCAAAATACTCACTCCATCTCCTTCTCACATCACCACTACTTGTTATCACCTCCCCATTTGCGCCCTTCACTGAAGTTCCCATTTGCTCCCTTGTCTTACGCACTTTATTTACCTCCTTCCAGAACATCTTTTTATTCTCCCTAAAATTTAATGATACTCTCTCACCCCAACTCTCATTTGCCCTTTTTTTCACCTCTTGCACCTTTCTCTTGACCTCCTGTCTCTTTCTTTTATACATCTCCCACTCAATTGCATTTTTTCCCTGCAAAAATCGTCCAAATGCCTCTCTCTTCTCTTTCACTAATACTCTTACTTCTTCATCCCACCACTCACTACCCTTTCTAATCAACCCACCTCCCACTCTTCTCATGCCACAAGCATCTTTTGCGCAATACATCACTGATTCCCTAAATACATCCCATTCCTCCCCCACTCCCCTTACTTCCATTGTTCTCACCTTTTTCCATTCTGTACTCAGTCTCTCCTGGTACTTCCTCACACAGGTCTCCTTCCCAAGCTCACTTACTCTCACCACCCTCTTCACCCCAACATTCACTCTTCTTTTCTGAAAACCCATACAAATCTTCACCTTAGCCTCCACAAGATAATGATCAGACATCCCTCCAGTTGCACCTCTCAGCACATTAACATCCAAAAGTCTCTCTTTCGCACGCCTGTCAATTAACACGTAATCCAATAACGCTCTCTGGCCATCTCTCCTACTTACATAAGTATACTTATGTATATCTCGCTTTTTAAACCAGGTATTCCCAATCATCAGTCCTTTTTCAGCACATAAATCTACAAGCTCTTCACCATTTCCATTTACAACACTGAACACCCCATGTATACCAATTATTCCCTCAACTGCCACATTACTCACCTTTGCATTCAAATCACCCATCACTATAACCCGGTCTCGTGCATCAAAACCACTAACACACTCATTCAGCTGCTCCCAAAACACTTGCCTCTCATGATCTTTCTTCTCATGCCCAGGTGCATATGCACCAATAATCACCCACCTCTCTCCATCAACTTTCAGTTTTACCCATATTAATCGAGAATTTACTTTCTTACATTCTATCACATACTCCCACAACTCCTGTTTCAGGAGTATTGCTACTCCTTCCCTTGCTCTTGTCCTCTCACTAACCCCTGACTTTACTCCCCAGACATTCCCAAACCACTCTTCCCCTTTATCCTTGAGCTTCGTTTCACTCAGAGCCAAAACATCCAGGTTCCTTTCCTCAAACATACTACCTATCTCTCCTTTTTTCACATCTTCGTTACATCCACACACATTTAGGCACCCCACTCTGAGCCTTCGAGGAGGATGAGCACTCCCCGCGTGACTCCTTCTTCTGCTTCCCATTTTAGAAATTTAATACAAGGAGGGGAGGATTTCTGGCCCCCCGCTCCCGTCCCCTCTAGTCGCTTTCTTCGACACGCGAGGAATACGTCGAAAGTATTCTTTCACCCCTATCCCCAGGGATGATATACATATATATATACATATACACATACACACACATACACATACATACGCACATATACACACACACACACACCTACATATATATACATATGAGAAATGTAAGAAACAATTTAGAAAACTGAAACTTCTATCTTGAAATGAATGAAAAAAAGAATGTCACATATATATATATATATATATATATATATATATATATATATATATATATATATATATATATATATATATATATATATATATATATATATACACATATATATAAGTTTGTTGAGTATTCCTGGCAAAATATATGGGAGGGTATTGATTGAGAGGGTGAAGGCATGTACAGAGCATCAGATTCGGGAAGAGCAGTGTGGTTTCAGAAGTGGTAGAGGATGTGTGGATCAGGTGTTTGCTTTGAAGAATGTATGTGGGAAATACTTAGAAAAGCAAATGGATTTGTATGTAGCATTTATGGATGTGGAAAAGGCATACTATAGAGTTGATAGAGATGCTCTGTGGAAGGTATTAAGAATATATGGTGTGGGAGGCAAGTTGTTAGAAGCAGTGAAAAGTTTTTATCGAGGATGTAAGGCATGTGTACGTGTAGGAAGAGAGGAAAGTGATTGGTTCTCAGTGAATGTAGGTTTGCGGCAGGGGTGTGTGATGTCTCCATGGTTGTTTAATTTGTTTATGGATGGGGTTGTTAGGGAGGTGAATGCAAGAGTTTTGGAAAGAGGGGCAAGTATGAAGTCTGTTGGGGATGAGAAAGCTTGGGAAGTGAGTCAGTTGTTGTTCGCTGATGATACAGCGCTGGTGGCTGATTCATGTGAGAAACTGCAGAAGCTGGTGACTGAGTTTGGTAAAGTGTGTGAAAGAAGAAAGTTAAGAGTAAATGTGAATAAGAGCAAGGTTATTAGGTACAGTAGGGTTGAGGGTCAAGTCAATTGGGAGGTGAGTTTGAATGGAGAAAAACTGGAGGAAGTGAAGTGTTTTAGATATCTGGGAGTGGATCTGGCAGCGGATGGAACCATGGAAGCGGAAGTGGATCATAGGGTGGGGGAGGGGGCGAAAATTCTGGGAGCCTTGAAGAATGTGTGGAAGTCGAGAACATTATCTCGGAAAGCAAAATTGGGTATGTTTGAAGGAATAGTGGTTCCAACAATGTTGTATGGTTGCCAGGCGTGGACTATGGATAGAGTTGTGCGCAGGAGGATGGATGTGCTGGAAATGAGATGTTTGAGGACAATGTGTGGTGTGAGGTGGTTTGATCGAGTAAGTAACGTAAGGGTAAGAGAGATGTGTGGAAATAAAAAGAGCGTGGTTGAGAGAGCAGAAGAGGGTGTTTTGAAATGGTTTGGTCACATGGAGAGAATGAGTGAGGAAAGATTGACCAAGAGGATATATGTGTCGGAGGTGGAGGGAACGAGGAGAAGAGGGAGACCAAATTGGAGGTGGAAGGATGGAGTGAAAAAGATTTTGTGTGATCGGGGCCTGAACATGAAGGAGGGTGAAAGGAGGGCAAAAAATAGAGTGAATTGGAGCGATGTGGTATACCGGGGTTGACGTGCTGTCAGTGGATTGAATCAAGGCATGTGTATGGGGGTGGGTTGGGCCATTACTTTCGTCTGTTTCCTTGCGCTACCTCGCAAACGCGGGAGACAGCGTCAAAGCAAAAAAAAAGAAAAAAATAAATATATATATATATATATATATATATATATATATATATATATATATATATATATATATTTATATATATATATATATATATATATACATATATATATATATATATATATATATATATATATATATATATATATATATATATATATATATATATATAAATTTTTTTTTTTTTTTTTTGGCTTTGTCGCTGTCTCCCGCGTTTGCGAGGTAGCGCAAGGAAACAGACGAAAGAAATGGCCCAACCCACCCCCATACACATGTATATACATACGTCCACACACGCAAATAAACATACCTACACAGCTTTCCATGGTTTACCCCAGACGCTTCACATGCCTTGATTCAATCCACTGACAGCACGTCAACCCCGGTATACCACATCGCTCCAATTCACTCTATTCCTTGCCCTCCTTTCACCCTCCTGCATGTTCAGGCCCCGATCACACAAAATCTTTTTCACTCCATCTTTCCACCTCCAATTTGGTCTCCCTCTTCTCCTCGTTCCCTCCACCTCCGACACATATATCCTCTTGGTCAATCTTTCCTCACTCATTCTCTCCATGTGACCAAACCATTTCAAAACACCCTCTTCTGCTCTCTCAACCACGCTCTTTTTATTTCCACACATCTCTCTTACCCTTACGTTACTTACTCGATCAAACCACCTCACACCACACATTGTCCTCAAACATCTCATTTCCAGCACATCCATCCTCCTGCGCACAACTCTATCCATAGTCCACGCCTGGCAACCATACAACATTGTTGGAACCACTATTTCCTTCAAACATACCCATTTTTGCTTTCCGAGATAATGTTCTCGACTTCCACACATTCTTCAAGGCTCCCAGAATTTTCGCCCCCTCCCCCACCCTATGATCCACTTCCGCTTCCATGTTTCCATCCGCTGCCAGATCCACTCCCAGATATCTAAAATACTTCACTTCCTCCAGTTTTTCTCCATTCAAACTCACCTCCCAATTGACTTGACCCTCAACCCTACTGTACCTAATAACCTTGCTCTTATTCACATTTACTCTTAACTTTCTTCTTTCACACACTTTACCTCACTTTATATATATATTTATATATATATTCAGAAGTGGTAGAGGATGTGTGGATCAGGTGTTTGCTTTGAAGAATGTATGTGAGAAATACTTAGAAAAGCAAATGGATTTGTATGTAGCATTTATGGATCTGGAGAAGGCATATGATAGAGTTGATAAAGATGCTCTTTGGAAGGTATTAAGAATATATGGTGTGGGAGGCAAGTTGTTAGAAGCAGTGAAAAGTTTTTATCGAGGATGTAAGGCATGTGTACGTGTAGGAAGAAAGGAAAGTGATTGGTTCTCAGTGAATGTAGGTTTGCGGCAGGGGTGTGTGATGTCTCCATGGTTGTTTAATTTGTTTATGGATGGGGTTGTTAGGGAGGTGAATACAAGAGTTTTGGAAAGATGGGCAAGTATGAAGTCTGTTGTAGATGAGAGAGCTTGGGAAGTGAGTCAGTTGTTGTTCGCTGATGACAAAGCGCTGGTGGCTGATTCATGTGAGAGACTGCAGAAGCTGGTGACTGAGTTTGGTAAAGTGTGTGAAAGAAGAAAGTTAAGAGTAAATGTGAATAAGAGCAAGGTTATTAGGTACAGTAGAGTTGAGGGTCAAGTCAATTGGGAGGTAAGTTTGAATGGAGAAAACTGGAGGAAGTAAAGTCTTTTAGATATCTTGGAGTGGATCGGGCAGCGGATGGAACCATGGTAGCGGAAGTGGATCATAGAGTGGGGGAGGGGGCGAAAATCCTGGGAGCCTTGAAGAATGTTTGGAAGTCGAGAACATTATCTCGGAAAGCAAAAATGGGTATGTTTGAAGGAATAGTGGTTCCAACAATGTTGTATGGTTGCGAGGCGTGGGCTATGGATAGAGTTGTGCGAAGGAGGATGGATGTGCTGGAAATGATATGTTTAAGGACAATGTGTGGTGTGAGGTGGTTTGATCGAGTAAGTAACGTATGGGTAAGAGAGATGTGTGGAAATAAAAAGAGCGTGGTTGAGAGAGCAGAAGAGGGTGTTTTGAAGTGGTTTGGGCACGTGGAGGAATGAGTGAGGAAAGATTGACCAAGAGGATATATGTCTCGGAGGTGGAGGGAACGAGAAGAACTGGGAGACCAAATTGGAGGTGGAAAGATAGAGTGAAAAAGATTTTGTGTGATCGGGGCCTGCACTTGCAGGAGGGTGAGAGGAGGGCAAGGAATATAGTGAATTGGATCGATGTGGTATACCGTGGTTGACGTACTGTCAGTGGATTGAATCAGGGCATGTGAAGCATCTGGGGTAAACCATGGAAAGCTGTGTAGATATGTATATTTGCGTGTGTGGACGTATGTATATACATGTGTATGGGGGTGGGTTGGGCCATTTCTTTCGTCTGTTTCCTTGCGCTACCTCGCAAAAGCGGGAGACAGCGACAAAGCAAAAAAAGAAAAAAAAAGAATATATATATATATATATATATATATATATATATATATATATATATATATATATATATATATATATAAATATATATATACATATGAGCTTAGGAAGGAGACTTGTGTGAGGAAGTACTAGGAGAGACTGAGTACAGAATGGAAAAAGGAGAGAACAAAGGAGGTAAGGGGAGTGGGGGAGGAATGGTATGTATTTATGGAAACAGTGATGGCTTCCGCAAAAGATGCTTGTGGCATGAGAAGCGTGAGAGGTGGGTTGATTAGAAAAGGTAGTGAGTCGTGGGATGAAGAAGTAAGATTATTAGTGAAAGAGAAGAGAGAGGCATTTGAACGAATTTGCGGGGAAAAAAAGCAAATGAGTGGGAGAGGTATGAAAGAAAGAGGTAGGAGGTCAAGAGAAAGGTGCAAGAGGTGAAAAAGAGGGCAAATGAGAGTTGGGGTGAGAGACTATGATTAAATTTCAGGATGAATAAAAAGATGCTTTGGAAGGAGGTAAATAAAGTGCGTAAGACAAGGGAGCAAATGGGAACTTCAGTGAAGGGGGCTAATGAGGAGGTGATAACAAGTAGTGGTGATGTGAGAAGGAGATGGAACGAGTATTTTGAAGGTTTGTTCAATGTGTTTGATGATAGAGTGGCAGATATAGGGTGATTTGGTCGAGGTGGTGTGCATAGTGAGAGGGTTAGGGAAAATGATTTGGTAAATAGAGAGGAGGTAGTAAAACCTTTACGTAAGATGAAAGCCAGCAAAGCAGCAGGTTTGGATGGTAATGCAGTGGAATTTATTAAAAAAGGGGGTGACTGTATTGTTGACTGGTTGATAAGGTTATTCAATGTATGTATGATTAATGGTGAGGTGCCTGAGGATTGGCGGAATGCTTGCATATTGATATTGTACAAAGGCAAAGGGGATAAGAGTGAGTGCTCAAATTACAGTGGTATAAGTTTGTTGAGTATTACTTGTAAATTATATGGTAGGGTATTGATTGAGAGGGTGAAGGCGAGTATAGAGCATCATATTGGGGAAGAGCAGTGTGGTTTCAGAAGTGGTAGAGGATGTGTGGATCAGGTGATTGCTTTGAAGAATGTATGTGAGAAATACTTAGAAAACCAAATGGATTTGTATGTAGCATTTATGGATCTGGAGAAGGCATATGATAGAGTTGATAGAGATGCTCTGTGGAAGGTATTAAGAATATATGGTATGGGAGGCAAGTAGTTAGAAGCAGTAAAAATTTTTATCGAGGATGTAAGGCATGTGTACGTGTAGGAAGAGAGGAAAGTGACTGCTTCTCAGTGAATGTAGGTTTCCTGCAGGGGTGTGTAATGTCTCCATGGTTGTTTAATTTGTTTATGGATGGGGTTGTTAGGGAGGTGAATGCAAGAGTTTTGGAAAGAGGGGCAAGTATGTAGTCTGTTGTGGATGAGAGAGCTTGGGAAGTGAGTCAGTTGTTGTTCGCTGATTATACAGCGCTGATGGCTGATTCATGTGAGAAACTGCAGAAGCTGGTGACTGAGTTTAGTGAAGTGTGTGAAAGAAGAAAGTTAAGAGTAAATTTGAGTAGGAGCAAGGTTACTAGGAACAGTAGGGTTGAGGGTCAAGTCAATTGGGAGGTAATTTTGAATGGAAGAAAAACTGGAGGAAGTAAAGTGTTTTAGATATCTGGGAGTGGATCTGGCAGCGGATGGAACCATGGAAGCGGAAGTGAATCATAGGGTGGGGGAGGGGGGCAAAATTCTGTGAGCCTTGAAGAATGTTTGAAGTCGAGAACATTATCTCGGAAACAAAACTGGGTATGTTTGAAGGAATAGTGGTTCCAACAATGTTGTATGGTTGCGAGGTGTGGGCAATGGATAGAGTTGTGCGCAGGAGGGTGGATGTGCTGGAAATGAGATGTTTGAGGACAATATGTGGTGTGAGGTGGTTTGATCGAGTAAGTAATGTAAGGGTAAGAGAGATGTATGGAAATAAAAAGGTTGTGGTTGAGAGAGCAGAAGAGGGTGTTTTGAAATGGTTTGGTCACATGGAGAGAATGAGTGAGGAAAGAATGTCCAAGAGGATATATGTGTCGGAGGTGGAGGGAACGAGAAGTGGGAGACCTAATTGGAGGTGGAAAGATCGAGTGAAAAAACTTTTGAGTGATCGGGGCCTGAGCATGCAGGAGGGTGAAAGGCGTGCAAGGAATAAAGTGAATTGGAGCGATGTGGCATACCGGGCTCGACGTGCTGTCAATGGATTGAACCAGGACATGTTAAGCGTCTGGGGTAAACCATGGTAAGTTGTGTGGTGCATGGATGTGGAAAGGGAGCTGTGGTTTCGGGCTTTATTGTATGACAGCTAGGGACTAAGTGTGAACGAATGTGGCCTTTGTTGTATTTTCCTAGCGCTACCTCGAACACATGAGGGGGAAGGGGGTTTTTATTCCATGTGTGGCGAGGTGGCGATGGGAATAGATAGAGGCAGACAGTATACATCATATACATGTGTGTATATGTATATGTCTGTGTGTGCATATACATGTGTACATTGAGATGTATAGGTATGTATATTTGCGTGTGTGGACGTGTATGTATATATATATGTATATGGGTGGGTTGGGCAATTCTTTCGTGTGTTTCCTTGCGCTACCTCGCTAAAGCGGGAGACAGCGACAAAGCAAAATAAATAGATAAATAATATGTATATATGTGTGTAATATATATATATATATATATATATATATATATATATATATATATATATATATATATATATATATATATATATATATTTTTTTTTTTTTTTTTTTTTTTATACTTTGTCGCTGTCTCCCGCGTTTGCGAGGTAGCGCGAGGAAACAGACGAAAGAAATGGCCCAACCCCCATACACACGTACATACACACGTCCACACACGCAAATATACATACCTACACAGCTTTCCATGGTTTACCCCAGACGCTTCACATGCCTTGATTCAATCCACTGACAGCACGTCAACCCCTGTATACCACATCGCTCCAATTCACTCTATTCCTTGCCCTCCTTTCACCCTCCTGCATGTTCAGGCCCCGATCCCGATATATATATATATATTGGAAAGGATCACAATTTAGCGCGTGATCAAGATATTCCTATGAATCCAAGGGGAAAATGGAACACGAAAAGTTCCCAAGTGCACTTTCGTGTAATAATCACATCATCAGGGGAGACACAAGAGAGAAATATAACAGTCAGTTGATATACATCGAAGAGACGAAGCTAGGACGCCATCTGGTAAACATGTGATTGTCCAAAACATACAACGAGCGTTCATAAGCTTATCATTTTGCAAATCTTTCGACAATACAGTTATCTAATTTGTATAGACCATCACTAATATCAAGATATAATATTTCTCCCCTTAATTAACAATTTAGTACCTTCCATCAACTTTATTGCAGAAAATGAAAATAATGGTATGTTACCGTTTTTAGATTGCATTATCCATAGACAAGGAAACAAGTTTAAGTTCAGTATATACAGAAAACCCACCAATGTATGCTCATATATCTATTATTACTCATCTCAACATGACAGTTAAATTATCGTCATTTCAATCTATGTTCCTTAGGGCATTACGTATTTGCTGTCCAGAGTTTATTGATTATGAGTTTGAGAAGATATATTCTATTGGATCTATGTTAAAGTACCTTCGATCTTTCATTGATAAATCCCTTAAGTTAGCAAAGAAATCATTTTATAGAGCTGAGCCCAAACCTCCCATTGACACCAAGAATCCTTTAGTTCTCACTTTTGATAATAATTTCACTTTGCTTCCCATGTTGCTTAAATCCTTTAATGTATATGTTGCCTTTAGCAACAATAATACTACAAAGAATATCTTAATCAGGAATTAACCAGAAAATTCTCTTGGTTGCTTCTATGAAGTGCCTTGTGGAAACTGTGATGAATTTTATGTTGGTCAGACTGGTTAGGATCTTTCTGTTAGACTTAAGCAACATAAATATAGTATAAGAACGGGACAAGAACCAAATGCCTTGATTAATCATGTTAAAAACTATGATCATTATATTGACTGGAGTAACGCCATCTCAGTTATTAACTCTATTACCAAGAGAAATATCAATAAGTCTTCTATTATCAAATACACAAAGAATTATAATCTTAATATTAATGATGGTCTACACAAATTAGATAACTGTATTGTTGATAAGATTTGTAAAATGATAAGTTTATGAACGCTCGTTGTATGCTTTGGACAATCACATGTTTACCAAATGGCGTCCTAGCTTCGTCGCTTCGATGTATATCAACTGACTGTTACATTTTTCTCTTGTGTCTCCAATGATGATGTGATTCTTACACGAAAGTGCACTTGGGAACTTTTCGTGTAATATATATATATTATTATTATTTTTTTATTATACTTTGTCGCTGTCTCCCGCGTTTGCGAGGTAGCTCAAGGAAACAGACGAAAGAAATGGCCCAACCCCCCCCCCCCCCATACACATGTATATACATACGTCCACACACGCAAATATACATACCTACACAGCTTTCCATGGTTTACACCAGACGCCTCACATGCCCTGATTCAATCCACTGACAGCACGTCAACCCCGGTATACCACATCGCTCCAATTCACTCTATTCCTTGCCCTCCTTTCACCCTCCTGCATGTTCAGGCCCCGATCACACAAAATCTTTTTCACTCCATCTTTCCACCTCCAATTTGGTCTCCCTCTTCTCCTTGTTCCCTCCACCTCCGACACATATATCCTCTTGGTCAATCTTTCCTCACTCATCCTCTCCATGTGCCCAAACCACTTCAAAACACCCTCTTCTGCTCTCTCAACCACGCTCTTTTTATTTCCACACATCTCTCTTACCCTTACGTTACTCACTCGATCAAACCACCTCACACCACACATTGTCCTCAAACATCTCATTTCCAGCACATCCATCCTCCTGCGCACAACTCTATCCATAGCCCACGCCTCGCAACCATACAACATTGTTGGAACCACTATTCCTTCAAACATACCCATTTTTGCTTTCCGAGATAATGTTCTCGACTTCCACACATTCTTCAAGGCCCCCAGAATTTTCGCCCCCTCCCCCACCCTATGATCCACTTCCGCTTCCATGGTTCCATCCGCTGCCAGATCCACTCCCAGATATCTAAAACACTTCACTTCCTCCAGTTTTTCTTCATTCAAACTCACCTCCCAATTGACCCTCAACCCTACTGTACCTAATAACCTTGCTCTTATTCACATTTACTCTTAACTTTCTTCTTCCACACACTTTTCCAAACTCAGTCACCAGCTTCTGCAGTTTCTCACATGAATCAGCCACCAGCGCTGTATCATCAGCGAACAACAACTGACTCACTTCCCAAGCTCTCTCATCCCCAACAGACTTCATACTTGCCCCTCTTTCCAAAACTCTTGCATTTACCTCCCTAACAACCCCATCCATAAACAAATCAAACAACCATGGAGACATCACACACCCCTGCCGCAAACCTACATTTACTGAGAACCAATCACTTTCCTCTCTTCCTACACGTACACATGCCTTATATATATATATATATATATATATATATATATATATATATATATATATATATATATATATATATATATATATATATATATATATATATATGTGTGTGTATTTATTGGAAAGGATCGTAATTGATCGCGTGATTAGGTATATTCCTATGAGTCATCAGGGAAATGAAAAACGATAAGTTCCCAAGTGTAATTTCGTGTAATAATCATATCATCAGGGGAGACACAATAAATTAATAAAACAGTCGATTGATATACAACGTAGAGACGTAGCTAGGACGCTATTTGGTAAACAAGTGACAGCACGACTGTAGGTCGGGTGCGTTGAGTCTGGCACCAAGCGTATCTTAAATATTATGTGGACAAGAGAGGTAACTGTTTACAAATTTTATCAACAATAAAGTTATCCTATTTTGATTAACCTTCCCTATTATTAAAGTCACAGTTCTCTGTGCATTTCGTAATAGAAGATTTAATGATATTTCTCGTGGTACAAGAGTTAAAGGTAATAAGTGAGCTGGCATTACTCCAGTCAGTACAGTGATCATAATCTTTAACATGAGTAAACAAGGCATTTGATTCTTGTCCTGTTCTTATACAATATTTATGTTGCTTAAGTGGTGAAAGAATACTTCCCGCATATTCCCTGCGTGTCGTAGGAGACTTAATCGGGTGGGAGCAGGTAGGTGGCTGGAAATCCTGCCCTCTCGTTTTTTCTTTTCCAAAAGACGTAACAGGGAAGGGGGTCAAGTGAAGATTTTCCCTCTTAGGCTCAGTCATCTTTTTCACTCCCTTCCTTCTGCAATTTGGTTTCCCGGTTCTCCTATTATCCTACCTCAGACACATAGATCCTTTTGTCAACCTCTACTCACTCATTACTCCATATGTTCAAACCACTTCAACACACCCTCCTCTGCTCTCTCAAACACATTTTTTTCTTTTCCATATATCTATCTTACTCTTTCATAACTATATCGATCAAACCACTTTAAACATTTCTTTTCCAGCACATCTACCCTCTTCTGATCAGTCCTGTCCTAAAGCCTATGCCTCTTAACCATACAATATCTTTGGAACTACTATTCCTTCAAACGTTCCCCATTTTCGCTCTCCAAGATTACATTCTCTCTTTCTACACATTCTTCATCGCTCCCAGAACCTCTGTCCCTTCCTTCACCCTATGACACTTCCGATTCCATGGTTTCATTTACTGCTAATCCACTTCCAAATATCTATAACACTTCACTTCCCCCAATTTTTCTCTATTAGATCTTGCATCCCAACTAATTTGTCCCTAAAACCTGCTGAATCTAATAACCATCCTTTTATACGCATTTGCTTTCAATTTTCTTCTTTCACGCAGCCTTTCAAACTCAGTCACCAACTTTTGCAGTGTCTCACTCGAATCAACAAACAGTGCTGTATCATCGGAGAACAAAAACTGACTCACTTCTTAGGCAATATCACCCCCAGCAAACTGCATGCTCGCCCCTCTCTTCAAGACTTGCATTTATCTCCCTCATAACCCCATCCATAATCATAACAAAATCAAACAACTATAATTACATTACACACCCCTGCTGCACACCGACCTTCTCTGGGATCCATTCACTCTCCTCTCTTCCTACTCGTACACACGCCTTACATCCTTAATAGAAACTTTGTGATTCTAGCAGCTTACATCTCACACTATATATTTTAAGGCCTTCAACAAAGCTTCTCTACGAAACCTCTCATATGCCTTCTCCAGATCCATGAATGCCACATACAAAACCATCCGTATTCCTAAGTATTTCTCACATACATTCTTCAAAACAAACACCTGATGCACACATCCTCTGCCATTTCTGAAGCCACACTGCTCCTCCCATGTCCGATGTTCTATACTTAACTTCACATTCTCAATCACTACCCTTCTATGCAATTTGCCAAGTATACTTAACTAACTTATCCCTTTGTAGTTTGAACACTCCTTTTATCCCCTTTGCCTTTATACAATGGCACTAAGCATGTATTTCGTTAATCCTCAGGCACTTCACTATGATCCATACATACAATGAATATCCTTAGCAACCAATCAATAACACAGTCATCTCCTTTCTTAATAGACCGAACTGCAAAACCTTTGATTCCAGCCACCTTTTCGCATTTCATCTTTCTGAAGGCTTTCACCACTTTATTCTTTTAACCAAACCATTCTCCATAACTCGCTCACTTTTCATACCACCCAGACCAAAGCCCCCTACATCTGCCACCGTCATAAAACAATTCTAACAATCCTTCAAAATACTCATTCCATCTCCTCAATCAATACACGTTATCACATCACTTTTGCCCCTTCATCTATGTTCCCATTTGTTCTCTTGTCTTTCGCACATTATTTACCTCCTTCCAGATCATCTTTTTACTTTCCCGAAAGTATAATGATACTCCAACTCTCATTTGTCCTCTTTTTCAACCCCTGCACCTTCCTCTTCACCTCCTGCCGCTTTTTCTTATACATTTCCCAATCATTTGCACTCTTTCCTTGTAAGTGCCGCCCAAACGCCTTTATTTTCTCTTTCACTAGCAACTTTACATCTTCGCCCCAACACTCTACCCTTTCAACTTTGCCTACCTCCCACCTCTCGCTTGTCTCATGAATCCGTTGTCCATACCATCACTGCTTACCTAAATAACTCCCATTCCTCATCCACTCCCCTCACTTCATTTGCTCTCACCTTTTGCCATTCTCCACCATTCTTTCTTGGTATTTCTTCACACAAGTTTCCTTTCCAAGCTCACTTACTCTCACGTGACACTTTCTTTTTCCCGACATTGTCTCCTTTTTTTTCCAAAACCTTTGAAAATCTTCACCCTCTCTTCCACAAGATAGTAATCAGACATCCTACTATCTGCCCCTTTAAGCCCATTTACACCCAAAAGTCTCTATTCTACACGCCTGTCAATTAGTACTTAATATCATCCATTATATCTTATTCAATTTTCTTTGAGGAACTATGGAATTGGACGCAGAGGCATACAGGAGAAGGTTTAGGAACGTCAAGAAAATTAGCGGACAAACTCATCTGGAGATGGCTAGAGAATGTGGAATGACATTTGATGGGTAGTGTAAACTTGAAAATGTAGAGACAGTGGAAGAGAAGACAACTAATCTGTTAACACAGTTCAAAAGTGGCTTATTTCCTGAAATATATTATGAAATATGCAAGAATGGAGTGAAAAATGTGACGGAAGCAGCCAGGATGGCTGACCAGTTAGAAATAGCTAATAAATATTGTAAGAAAGAAATAACCTGGAAACAGAGTAATAGACAGAAGTATGACAAACTTTATAAGTATCCATAATATTCAAGACAGAGTAATAGAAAGAATTATGACAAACCTTAAAGATATCCTCACTATTCAAATGTTCAACAGCCTAGCGGACATTGCATAACTATGAGCCACAAAACAATGTAGGAAATAGATTCCAAAGCCATACACAATTCAGGTATTCAAGACTTTAGTTTTCATAACCCTTATGTTAGTAGACAGGAGAGACCACCAATAAAATGTTTGGGTTGTGGAGAATTTGATTATGGTAAATATCACTGTCAAAGATCAACAAAGACTATAGGATTAAATGTTGCTTGAGAACAGAAACATGATATTAGTGAGGTAAAAAGTAATGAATATAATGTGAGTAAATCAAAATGTGCAACTTACGAGCCGTATATTACTGAAGGAAAGGTTGGAATTAAAGGTAGTCCTGAGTCCTGAGAAGAAAATTCTAATATTGAGGGATACTGGAGCAAGTCAGAGTTTGATTCTGAAAGGAATCTTACTCTGGGAAAAAAATGAATGTAAAAGGGCTATGCTTAGGCTATTCCATTGCATTATATAAATCTTGAGAGTGAATTTGTAAGTGGCTGTGTAAAGACTGGGATATGTGAGGAATTTTCTATGCCCGGGGTACACATGCTATTGGGGAATGATTTAACTGACAAATTTGTGCCCAGATCCTATTATGAGCAGTAATCCATTTGATGTAGATACTGTTGTAAAGGTGAACCATATAACAGATAAAACTGTAGAGAATCAGACTGATACTAATATACAGTGTAGTGAAATTGTTTATCCAGCTTGTGTTGTGCCCAGGTCGATGTTAAAGAGAGAAGTTGATTACGATTTAGGGGAATCATTTAATGAAGAGTATGTAACTAGAGATAATTCATAGAAATTGGAAATGAGAAGAGCACTGTGGAATTAGAAACTGATGTATTTTCAGATTTTGTTGTGGACAAGGAAGAGTTGACAAAGTTACAGAAGGGTGATGAGAGTTTGAAAGAATGTTAGAGTAAAGCTGATAGAAATGGGAATGAAAGTGATGTGTCAGTTGGATTTTATGTACAAAGTGGTGTGTTTATGAGAATTTGAAGGCCTGCTCATGTTACAGCATCTGATCACTGGGAGGTCAGGAAGCAACTTGTTGTTCCAAAGAATTATTGGGTTCATGTAATTGCTTCGTCTCATAGTTCTTGTTTGTCTGGACATTTGGAGGAAGACAAATGATAGAATACTAATTCATTTTTATTGGCCACATATAAAGAAAGATGTGTCCCAGTATTGTGAGACTTGTGAATTATGTCAGAGTAGGTAAACCCAACCAGACTATCCATCCAACACCATTGCAGCCAATTCTGCTTTTTGTAAACCTTTCAGCAAAATTGTAGTTGATTGTATAGGTCCTCTACCTATAACACGTAAAGGATATCAGTATCTATTAACAAGAATGTGTGCATCTACCAAATTTTCAGAAGCATCCATTCTAGAAGTATTGTAAGAGAGTAAAATATTTCTCGTGGGTGGGTATGCCTAAAATTATACAGTCAGACCAGTGAAGTAATTTCACTTCAGGAATGTTCAAGAAAATATTAATGGGGTTACATATAACACAGGTTGTCAAGTGCTTAAACTCACAGAGCCAAGGAGTTGTGGAGAGATTCCATCAGACTTTGAAAAATACTTTAAGATGTGTTGTGAGGAATTGTCAGTAGGCTGGAATAAGGGTCTGCCTGTAGCATTGTTTGCCATTAGAGATTCAGTAAACGAGTCTACAGGTGTTAGTCTATTTGAGTTAGTGCTATGGACATGAAATAAGAGGTCCATTGAGTATGTTGAAAGAGAAATGGTTAGGGAAGAGTGATTCTCCTGGATTATTGGAGCATGCATCAGATTCTAAAAGCAGATTGGGTAGAGCTAAAGAGATTGCTGCAGAAAATTTGAAGGGGTGTCAAGAAGATATGAAGGTATGGTATGACAAAAAATCTAGAAGCAGAGTGTTCAGACCAGGTGATCAAGTGTTGTTATTATTGCCTCAGACAGGAAATCCTCTGAAAACAGGGTTTTATGGTCCCTGGGTTATTGAGAAAAGAGTGGATGATTTGAACTACATTGTTAATACTCCAGAGGGATGCAAGCCAAGCCAATTTTGTCACATAAACATGATAAAACTTAATCATGATAAAAATTCTGCAAAGAATGATGAGGTTGAAAATGCGCATTGTGCATGTGTTATGTCTGATGCTGCAGAGGATGTGGATGGAGGTGAGAATATAAAGTTGGAGAGATGTAAAGACAGAATGTTAAGAAAATTCAAATGTATTAGATAATTTGAAAAAGAAGCTTGAGCATTTAGAAACTGAAAGAAGAGATGAGATCATACGAATAATGACTGAATTTGGATGTTTGTTTTCTGATGCTCCTAGGATAACTGACGATGCAACACCTGTCAAGCAGCACCCATATAAAGTGAATCCTAGGATGAGAGAGATAATGAGTAGAGAAGTACAGTATGCGCTTGATGATGATCTGATTGAAAAATGTAATAGTCCTTGGAGTTCACCTTGTGTAAGTGTTGATAACTAAACCTGATGGTATTTTTTACCGATTTTCTACTGATTTCAGAAAGGTAGATAAAATAACTAAAACTGACTCGTATTCTATTCCAAAAGTAGATGTTTGCATTGATCAGATAGAAGATGCTAAATTTGTAACTAAGTTAGAGTTATTGAAAGGGTATTGGGAAGTATCTTTGACTGAAAGAGAAAAAAGAAATTCTGCATTTGTAACTAAGGATGGTTTGTATCAGTATAAAGTGATGGCCTTTGGTATGAAGAACAGTGGTAGTACTTTCCAAAGATTAGTAAATCAATTATTATGTAATGTTAAAGATTGTTCTCTATATGTAGATGATATAGTATTGTATGAAAGAAAACTTGGGAAGAACATTTGAATTTAGTGAGAGAAATGTTCAATAGGTTGGACAAAACTAATTTAACGGTAAGCTTTGTACAGAGTGAATTTTCTAGAGCAACTGTAGAATATCTAGGTTATGCTGCTGGTCAGGAATGTTAAAAACCAATCACTGCTAATTTAGAAAGTATTGTAAAATTTCCAGCACCTAGATAAAAGAAAGAATTATTGAGATTTCTGGGCATGGCCAGATATTATCGTAGGTTTTGTAAGAATTTTTCAATCATTGCTTTCCCAAAATTGTATGAAGTGATCAATGTGGTGAGGCCTTAAGAAGCTGAAAAAGATACTTTCCACTCAAAATTATGATAGACCATTTAAATTGTAAATAGATGCCAGTGATTTAGGGGTTGGTGGATTCTTAATGCAGGAAAAAGATCATATTGATTTTCCAATTTATTTTTCAAAGAAGTTTCTGACCTATCAGAAAAAATTACGGTATCATTGAAAAGGAAACATTAGCTTTGATTTTATGTCTGAATCATTTTGATGTTTATTTGAGTGGAGTATGTAGGCCGATCCAAGTGTTTACGGATCACAATCCCCCTATATCTTTATATAATATGAAAGATATAAAACCAACGTTTAACAAGTGGACTCTTTTGTTACAAGATCATAATCTGATTTTTAAGCTTATAAGAGGAAAGGATAATGTTATCGCTGATGTATTGTCTCGTATACCGGTTAGTCATGAGTCACCTGGTGCTGCCTCACTTATTTTTTAAGAGGGGGATATTGCAGTTATCTCCCCATATTTACCAATAAATGTTTTAGTTATCCATTTTATCTTGTACACCTTTCTTTGAGGAATGATATGACCAGAGTACATTATATTTTTTAAGGGTCTTGTTATTGTATGTTGACGTAAGAGATTTTGTTTATTAGTGTAAATAAATTAAGAGTAAATATTTTCAGTATTATTACAAATTATGGAAGGACAAAACTTATGTGAAAAACAAGAGAAAGTGATATGAAGAATTTGCATAGAAACTGAAGAAGGCCACGGTCAAGCCTCCCTCACAGAATAGCCATAGAGAATGTGATACAAAGTTGGTGATAAATGTATAATGTAATCTGTACACATCTCAGTCATTTCAAACCATTATGTGACGTAACTAAGGCCAGTAAATTTGCCAAAGAGATGTTAAGTAAAGTATCAAGTACAAAGTGTATTATTTGTTTCGAGAGGACCAGGTTTATTTTTGCTATGATAAATATATTTTCATAAATTTTCATCGGTGTTTGGTATCTGGCCAACGTAACGAGAATCAAAACTAGGTATATGATTACGGCCGTCAGCTGTCAGATGTTAGCCAGATGGTACCGGAATCTGTGTCTACCCTAAATCTCTGTTAACAGAAGCTGTTATTTCAGAGATATCTGTTTTAATGGGCCTATGGAATTATTATACACCCTTTGCTCTAAGGGGTGGAGGCAGAACGTAACATTGCTCACATACGTATACTTTTGTATATATCTCTAAACTTTGGTATTTCCAAACATCAATATCTTTTCAGTACACAGCTCCACAAGCTCTTCACCATTTCCATTCGTAATGCTGAATACCCTATGCTCATCAATGATATCCACAACTGTCACACTACTTACCTTCAGATTTATATCACCCATCACTAATACCCGGTCTCATGCACCAAAACAGCTGACACACTCAGCTATTCCCAAAGCACTTGCCTCTCATGATCTTTTTTCTCATGACCAGGTGCATACGCACCAATGATCTCCCATCTCTCGCCATCCACTTTCAGTTTTACCCACATCAATCCAAGATTTACTTCCTTAATCTCTAACACATACTCCCACAGCTCTTGCTTCAGGAGTAGTGTTATTCCTTCCTCAGCTCTTGTCCTATCACCATCTCCTGACTTTGCTCCGAAGACGTTACAAAACCATTCTTCTCCTTTACCCTTCAGTTTCATTTCACTCAGTCAGAACATCCAAATTTCTTTCCTCAAGCATACTACGTATCTCTCCTCTCTTCTCATCATGGTTACATTCACACATATTCAGACAACCCAGTCTGAGCCATGTATGTATTTGATGATAGAGTGGCAGATATAGGGTGTTTTGGTTGGAATGGTGTGCGAAGTGAGAGGGTCAGGAAGAATGGTTTGTCAAGAAAGAAGAGGTACTGCAAGCTTTGTGGAAGATGAAATCTGGCAAGGCGGCGGGTTTGGATGGTATTGCAGGTGAATCTATAGAAAAAGGGGGTGGTTGTGTTGTTGATTGGTTGGTAAGGATATTCAGTGTATATATGGATCATGGTGAAATGCTTGAAGATTGGCGGAATGCGTGCATAGTACCATTGTACAAAGGCAAAGGGGATAAAGGTGATTGAGTGTTCAAAACTGCAGAGGCATAAATTTGATGAGCATTTCTGTGAAATTATATGAGAGGGTATTGATCGCGAGAATGAAGGCATGTACAGAGCATCAGACTGAGGAAGATCAGTGTGGTTTCAGAAGTGATAGAGGATGTGTGGATTAGGTGTTTGCTTTAAAGTGTGTGTGAGAAAAATACTTAGAAAAACAGATGGATTTGATAGTAGCTTTTATGGATCTAGAGAAAGCATATGCTTTGTGAAAGGTCTTAAGAGTATATGGAGCGGAAGGTAAGTTGCTAGAAGCAGTGAAAAGATTTTACCAAGGATATAAGGCATGTTTACGAGTTGGAAAAGAGAAGAGTGATTGGTTCTCGGTGAATGTCGGTCTGTGGCAGGGGTGTTTGATGTCCCCAAAGTTGTTTAGTTTTTGTGTGGATGGGTGGTTAGAGAGGTGAATGCAAGAGTTTTGGAGAGAGGCGAGTAGGCAGTCCGTTGGGGATGAGAGGGCCCGGGAAGTGTCAGATGTTCGTCTATGATACAGCTCTAGTGGCTGATTCAAGTGAGAAACTGCAGAAGTTGGTGGCTGACTTTGAAAGAGCGTGTGAAAGGAGAAATTTGAGGGTAAATATGAATAAGAGCAAGATTATTAGATTCAGAAGGTTGAAGAACGAGTTACTTAGGATTTAAATTCGAATTCGAATTGAAGAAAGTGAAGGGTTTTAGACATCAGGGAGTGGATTTAGCAGCGAATGGAAGCATAGAAGCGGTGGTGAGTCATAAGGTGGGGAAGGGGGCGAAGGTTCTGGGAGCAATGAAGAATTTGTGGAAGGAAAGAACGTTTTCTCGGAGAGCAAAAATGGGTATGTATGAAGGAATAGTAGTCCCAACAATGTTATTCGTTGCGAGCCATGGACTATAAATAGGGTAGTATAGGGGGAGGGTGGAAAATATATATTTGAGGACAGTATGTGGTATGAGGTGGTTTGATCGAGTAAGTAATGAAAGAGTAGGAGACATGTATGGAAATAAAGAGAGTGTCTGGACACATAGGGAGAATGGATGAGGAAAGATTGACAAAGAAGATATATGCATCAGAGGTGGAGGGAACAAGAAGTGGGAGATCAAATTGGAGGTGGAAGGATTGAGTGAAGAAAATTTTGAGCGATCGGGGCCTGAACACACAAGAAGATGAGAGGCATGCAAGGAATAGAGTGAATTGGAATGATGTGGTATACCGGGGTTGACGTACTGTCAATGAACTGAACCAGGGCATATAAAACGTCTGGGGTCAGCGATGGAAAGGTCTTGGGGCCTGGATATGGATAGGGAGCTAGGGTTTCGGTGCATTACACATTACGGCTAGACACTGAGTGTTTACGAATGTAGCCATTTTGTCTGTTTTTCTGCCGCTACCTCGCCCACTCGGGAAACAGCGATTGGGTACAATAAGAAATTAAATTTTTTATGCTATTTATTATACTTTGTCGCTGTCTTCAACGTTAGCGAAGTAGCAGGGGGAAACAGACGAAAGAATGGCTCAACCCACCCATATACACATGTATATACATACACGTCCAAACACGCACATAAACACAACGATACATTTCAACGTATACATGTAATGTACATACACAGACATATACATATACACATGTACATAATTCATACTGTCTGCCTTTATTCATTCCCGTCGCCACCCTGCCACGCATGAAAGGACACTCACCCTCCCCTCAATCAATACCATTCCATATAATTTCCCAGGAATATATATATATATATATATATATATGAAAGGGTTAAGGAAAATGGTTTTGGTGAACAGAGAAGAGGTAGTAAAAAATTTGCGGAAGATGAAAGCCCGCAAGGCAGCGGGTTTGGATGGTATTGCAGTGGAATCTATTAAAAAACGGGGTGACTTTATTGTTAACTGGTTCATTGTTGTATGATTCATGGTGAGGTACCTGAGGATTGGCGGAATGTTTGCACAGTGTCATTGTACAAAGGCAAAGGGGACAAAGGTGAGTGCTCAAATTACAAAGGTATAAGTTTGTTTGTATTCCTGGTGAATTATATGGGAGGGTATTGATTGAGAGGGTGAAGGCATGTACAGAGCACCAGATTGGGGAAGAGCAGTGTGGTTTCAGAAGTGGTAGAGTATGTATGGATCAGGTGTTTGCTTTGAAAAATGTATGTGAGAAATACTTGGAAGAGCAAATGGATTTGTATGTATCATTTATGGATCTGGAGAAGGCATATGATACAGTTGATAGAGATGCTCTGTGGAAGGTACTAAGAATATATGGTGTGGGAGGCAAGTTGTTAGAAGCAGTGAAGAGATTTTATCGAGGATGTAAGGCATGTGTACGTGTAGGAAGAGAGGAAAGTGATTGGTTCTCAGTGAATGTAGGTTTGCGGCAGGGGTGTGTGATGTCTCCATGGTTGATTGATTTGTTTATGGATGGGGTTGTTAGGGAGGTGAATGCAAGAGCTTTGGAAAGAGGGGCAAGTATGCAGTCTGTTGTGGATGAGAGAGCTTGGGAAGAGAGTCAGTTGTTGTTCGCTGATGATACAGCGCTGGTGGCCGATTCATGTGAGAAACTGCAGAAGCTGGTGACTGAGTTTGGTAAAGTGTGTGAAGAAGAAAACTGAAAGTAAATGTGAATAGGAGCAAGGTTATTAGGTACAGTAGGATTGAGAGTCAGGTCAATTGGGAGACTGGAGGAAATGAAGTGCTTTAGATATCTGGGAGTGGATTTAGCAGCGGATAGAACCATGGAAGTGGAAGTGAATCATAGGGTGGAGGAGGGGGGCGAAAATTCTGGGACCCTTGAAGAACGTGTGGAAGTCGAGAACATTATCTCGAAAAGCAAAAATGGGTATGTTTGAAGGAATAGTGGTTCTAACAATGTTGTATGTTTGCGAGGCGTGGGCTATGGATAGAGTTGTGCGCAGGAGGGTGGATGCACTGGAAATGAGATGTTTGAAGACAATATGTGGTGTGAGGTGATTTGATCGAGTAAGTAATAATAGGGTAAGAGAGATGTGTGGTAATAAAAAGTGTGGTTGCGAGAGCGAAGGAGGGTGTTTTGAAATGGTTTGGTCACATGAAGAGAGTGAGTCAGGAAAGATTGACCAAGAGGATATATGTGTCACAGGTTGATGGAACGAGGAGAAGTGGGAGAACAAATTGGAGGTGGAAAGACGGAGTGAAAAAGATTTTGAGTGATCCACTCCCAGATATCTAAAACACTTCACTTCCTCCAGTTTTTCTCCATTCAAACTCACCTCCCAATTGACTTGCCCCTCAACCCTACTGTACCTAATAACCTTGCTCTTATTCACATTTACTCTTAACTTTCTTCTTTCACACACTTTTCCAAACTCAGTCACCAGCTTCTGCAGTTTCTCACATGAATCAGCCACCAGCGCTGTATCATCAGCGAACAACAACTGACTCACTTCCCAAGCTCTCTCATCCCCAACAGACTTCATGCTTACCCCTCTTTCCAAAACTCTTGCATTTACCTCCCTAACAACCCCATCCATAAACAAATATATATATATATATATATATATATATATATATATATATATATATATATATATATATATATATATATATATATATATTATTTTTCATACTATTCTCCATTTCCCGCGTTAGCGAGGTAGCGTTAAGAACAATGGATTGGGCCTTTGAGGGAATATCCTCATTTGGCCCCCTTCTCTGTTCCTTCTTTGGGAAAAAAAAAACAAGAGGGGAGGATTTCCAGCCCCCCGTTCCTTTCCCTTTTAGTCGCCTTCTACGAAACGCAGTGAATACGTGGGAAGTATTCTTCCTCCCCATTTTCGCTGTCTCCCGTGTTAGCGAGGTAGCGCAAGGAAACAGACGAAAGAATGGCCCAACCCACAAACATGCATATGTATATACGTACACGTCCACACATGCAAATATACATACCTATACCTCTCAACGTATACAAATATGTACACACATAGAAATATACATATATACACATGTACATAGATCATACTGTCTGCTTTTATACATTTCCCATCGCCACCTCGCCACACATGAAATAACAAACTTCTCCCTCCTCATGTGCGCGAGGTAGCGCTAGGTAAAGACAACAAAGGTCACATTCGTTGACACTCAGTCTCTAGCTTTTATGTAATAATGCACCGAAACCACAGCTCACTTTCCACATCCCGGCCCTACAGAACTTTCCATGGTTTACCCCAGACGCTTCACATGCCCTGGTTCAATCCATTGACTGCAAGTCGACCCCGGTATACCATATCGTTCCAATTCACTCTATTCCTTGCACGCCTTTCACCCTCCTGCATGTTCAGGCCCCGATCACTCTAAATCTTTTTCACTCCATCTCTCCACTTGCAATTTGGTCTCCCACTTCTCGTCGTTCCCTCCACCTGTGACACATATAACCTCTTTGTCAATCTTTCCTCACTCATTCTTTCCATGTGACCAGACCATTTCAAAACACCCTCTTCTGCTCTCTCAACCACACTCTTTTTATTACAAAACATCTCCACACATCTCTCTTAACCTTTTATTACTTAATCGATCAAACCACCTCGCACCACATATTGTCCTCAAACATTTCATTTCTAGCACATCCACTCTCCTGCGCACAATTCTATCCATAGCCCACGCCTCGCATCCATACAACATTGCTGGAACCACTATTCCTTCAAACATACCCATTTTTGCTTTCCGAGGTAATATTCTTGACTTCCACACACTCTTCAACGCTCCCGAAATTTTCGTCCCCCTCCCCCACCCTATGATTCACTTCCGCTTCCATGGTTCCATCCTCTGCCAAATCCACTCCCAGATATCTAGAACACTTCACTTCCTCCAGTTTTTCTCCATTCAAACTTACCTCCCAATTGACTTGACCCTCAACCCTGCTGTACCTAATAACCTTGTTCTTAATCATATTTACTCTCAACTTCCTTCTTTCACACACTTTACCAAACTCAGGTCACCAGCTTCTGCAGTTTCTCACATGAATCAGCTACCAGCGCTGTGTCATCAGCGAACAACAACTGACTCACTTCCCAAGGTCTCTCATCCACAACAGACTATATACTTGCCCCTCTTTCCAAAACTCTTGCATTCACCTCCCTAACAACCCCATCCATAAACAAATTAAACAACCATGGAGACATCACACACCCCCGCTGCAAACCTATATTCACTGAGAACCAATCACTTTCCTCTCTTACTACACGTACACATGCCTTACATCCTCGATAAAAACTTGCCTCCCACACCATATATTCTTAATACCTTCCAAAGAGTATCACAATCAACTGTATCATATGCCTTCTCCAGATGCATAAATGCACCATACAAATTCATTTCCTTTCCTAAGTACTTCTCACATACATTCTTCAAAGCAAACACTTGATCCACACATCCTCTACCACTTCTCAAACCACACTGCTCTTCCCCAGTCTGATGGTCTGTACATGCCTTCACCCTCTCAATCAATACCCTCCCATATAATTTACCAGGAATACTCAACAAAATTATATCTCCGTAATTTGAGCACTCACTCTTATCCCCTTTTCCTTTGTACAATGGCACTATGCACGCATTCCGCCAATCCTCAGGCACCTCACCATGAGTCACACATACATTAAATAACCTTAGCAAGCAGTCAAGAATACAGTGACCGCCTTTTTTAATAAATTCCACAGTAATACCATCCAACGCCGCTGCCTTGCCTGCTTACACCTTCCGCAAAGCTTTTACTACCTCTTCTCTGTTTACCAAATCATTTTCGCTAACCTTGTCTCTTTGCACACCACCTCGACCAAAACACCCTATATCTGCCAATCTATAATCAAAGACATTCAACAAACCTTTAAGATACTCACTCCATCTCCTTCTCACATCGCCACTACTTGTTATCACCTCCCTATTAGCCCCCTCCACTGAGGTTCCCATTTGTTCCCTTGTCTTACGCACCTTATTTACCTCCTTCCAAAACATCTTTTTATTCTCCCTAAAATTTAATGATACTCTCTCACCTCAACTCTCATTTGCCCTCTTTTTCACCTCTTGCACCTTTCTCTTGACCTCCTGCCTCTTTCTTTTATACATCTCCCACTCATTTGCATTATTTCCCTACAAAAATCGTCCAAATGCCTCTCTCTTCTCTTTCATTAACAATCTTACTTCTTCATTCCACCATTCACTACCCTGTCTAATCTGCCCACCTCCCACGCTTCTCATGCCACGAGCATCTTTTGCGCAAGCCATCACTGCTTTCCTAAATACATCCCATTCCTTCCCCACTCCCCTTACCTCCCTTGTTCTCACCTCTTTCCATCCTGTACTCAGTCTCTCCTGGTACTTCCTCACACAAGTCTCCTTCCCAAGCTTACTTACTCTCACCACTCTCTTCACCCCAGCATTCTCCCTTCTTTTCTGAAAACCTCTACAAATCTTCACCTTTGCCTCCACAAGATAATGATCAGACATCCCTGCAGTTGCACCTCTCAGCTCATTAACATCCAAAAGTCTCTTTTGCGCGCCTATGAATTAACACGTAAACCAGTTACGATCTCTGGCCATCTCTCCTACTTACATACGTATATTTATGTATATCGCTCTTTTTAAACCAGGTATTCCCAATCACCAGTCCATTCTCAGCACATAAATCTACAAGCTCTTCACCATTTCCATTTACAACACTGAACACTCCGTGTATACCAATTATTCCTTCAACTGCCACATTACTCACCTTTGCATTCAAATCACCCATCACTATAACCCGGTCTTTTGCATCAAAACTACTAACACACTCATTCAGCTGCTCCCAATACACTTGCCTCTCATGATCTTTCTTCTCATGCCCAGGTGCAAATGCACCAATAATCACCCATCTCTCTCCATCAACTTTCAGTTTTACCCATATCAATCTAGAGTTTTCTTTCTTACACTCTATCACATACTCCCACCACCCCTATTTCAGGCATAGTGCTACTCCTTCCCTTGCTCTTGTCCTCTCACTAACCCCTGACTTTACTCCCAAGACATTCCCAAACCACTCTTCCCCTTTACCATTGAGCTTCGTTTCACTCAGAGCCAAAACATCCAGGTTCCTTTCTTCAAACATACTACCTATCTCTCCTTTTTTCACATCTTGGTTACATCCACACACACTTAGACACCCCAATCTGAGTCTTCGAGGAGGATGAGCACTCCCCGCGTGACTCCTTCTTCTGTTTCCCCTTTTAGAAAGTTAAAATACAAGGAGGGGAGGGTTTCTAGCTCCCCGCTCCCGTCCCCTTTTGTCGTCTTCTACGACACGTGAGGAATGCGTGGGAAGTATTCTTTCTCCCCTATCCCCAGGGCTAGGGGAGAAATATATATATATATATATATATATATATATATATATATATATATATATATATATATATATATATATATATATATATATATATATATATATATATATATATATATATATATATATATATATATATATATATATATATATATATATATATATATATATATATATATATACATATATATATATATATATATATATATATATATATATATATATATATATATATATATATATATATATATATATATATATATATATATATATATATATATATATATATATATGTATATATATATATATATATATATATATATATATATATATATATATATATATATATATATATATATATATATATATATATATATATATATATATATATATATATATATATATATATATATATATATATATATATATATATATATATATATATTTGGTTGTTTATAGAGAAAATTTTGCATATCTAATGAAGGAAGCTTTTTGCTATCCAAATGATGATCATGATAGGCTGTGTTCTGGAATAGTTTGATGGCCACATCTGACATTATATTTGTGCTTGCGAACACGTTTTTCTGTTTACCAGTCTAACCAAAATTAAAATCTCCCAGTATCTTTACAAGGGTATACTTTGTACATTACCCGTCACATTCTGAAATCAGATACATGTTCAAGATAATCAGCACCAATTAGAACTAGCTAGGAAAATATTGTCACGCCTTATTTTTATAATATCTGACTCGTTCATTTTTAACATCCTCAGCGAGAGGAAAAAGACAGCAAATGAGAGTTGGTGTTAAAGAGTAATCGTTAAACATCAGAGAGAATGCGAAAATAAAGATATTAACAGTATGAAGAGCAACAGTCAAGAGAGTGAATGGTCACTGGAACAGGCAGAGAAGAGGTGCACAAGAGATGAAGCAAGTATTTGAAAGGACTATTGAATGTGTGAGATGATAGGGTGGCGGTTATAGTGTCTTAAGGACGAGGTGGTGTATGAAAGGCAGGAGGCAGGGGAAACTTCGCGTAATACCACATCGGGCAGACCAATAGTAATAGATGAGATTTCTGCTGTTTCTCAAGGAAGGGTGCGACACTGTTGTTGATTGGTTAGTCAGGCTATTGGACGTTTTTATGGTCGGGGTAAGGCGCCTAAGGACTGGCAGGATGTATAAATTGTGCACTTTTATGAAGGGAAAAGGGGCTGAAGGGAATGCAGGAGTTGCGAGGGTGCATGCTTGGTAAGATGTATGGAAAAGCAGTGACGGAGATGGGATTTGCAAGCGCAAAAGTCCTTAGTGGGGAAGATTAGCGTGGCTTTAAGCGAAAATACAGCATGTGTGGAAAAGATGTTTGCTTTCAAGAATTTGCATAAAAAAAAATGGGTGGAGAAAAGTGTGAATTGCATTGTGGTATCCATAAATTCTAGCTAGATAAAGCGCATGTTAACGATGACAGGAAGGCCTATTGGACACAAGCAAGGCTTATGCTCCTGATGGCATCCATCACCGTGAACTAAAAGAGTGTGTTTCTGAATCTGCACCTGCGCTTGCTTGTCTGTTCCGTTTTTGTTTAAAAACCAAAATGTTTTCCTCTCCTTGGAAAACATGCATTGAAACAGTCATCTCTAAAATGGGTGACTGTTCTGACCCCTCTAACTATCGTCCTGTAGCTTATCCTTAAACACCTCAAAATTCAGTTTTCTCTCTGATCACAGTATGGCTTCCGTAAAGTGAGATCCACAGGTGATATTCTTTCCTATCTTACTAATGTCTGGTCATCATCCCTGAAAGATTTTCGTGAGTCATGTGTAGTTGCCCTTGACATATCCAAGGTTTTTGACAGGGTGTGGGATCGGGATCTCATCTCTAAGCTTCCCTCCTTCACTTTGCTCCTTCACATCTAGCTTCTCTTTTGCCGGTCTTTGCCTTTGGTTGTTGATGAATCAACATCTCCCCTTTTGTCCATCGACAGTGGTGTCCCCCAAGGTTTTGTCCTGTCCCTACATTTTTTCTTTTTTTTCCAAAGATTTCCTCTCTTCCACAAATAATCCAATGCACTCATGCGCCGACGCCTCAACACTGCATTCATCCACTTCCTTCATTTCTGTTCCCTCTTCTCTCATTTGATTTGCATCTCGTCTTGACGCAGCTTCCTCAATAAACTCAGACTTGGACAGGATATCTCGTAGGGGTACACAAAATCTGGTCAAGTTTAAGCCTCAAAGATCCAGTTTCTACCCATCTCTCTATCGAAAACTCCTCGATACTCTCTTCTCTCCTTTGAGAGCTCTGTAATTCCACCTCTTGATTCAGTGAACATACTTGTTATTACCGTAATATCCACTCTTTTTTGGATCTCCTACATTAGAAAAATAACTAAGTCTGCCTCTAAGAAACTGGATGTCCTGTTTAGATGCCGAAACTTCTTTTATTCTGAGCAGTTGTTCCGTGTATACAAATGATTGACTCGTTCTTGTATGGAGTACTGCTCTCACATCTTGGGTGGTTCTAGCTCTGCATTCTTACATTACAGAGTTGAGTAGAAAGCAGTCAGACATATAAACTCTCCCAGGCTAACTTCTAAACTTGACCTTCTTGCCCTTCGCAACAGTGTTGGTTCACTTTCCCTCTTCTATATGTATTACTTTGGTTTTTGCTCCCGAGAGCTAGCTGCTTGCGTGCCCACACCACTAGCTAGAACACGCAATACTTGGCAAGCTGCTGCATCATGTGTTTATTATGCTCACATCGGCAGCTCAAGGGTAAGCCGTTTTGATACCCACCTCTTTCCTACACGTCAAAGCTTTGGATCTCTCTACCTTCTCATGTATTTCCCAATAACTATGACCTGCCACATTTCAAAAGACAAGTTTTCCACTTCCCAAAAATTCGTAAATGATTTCCTTGTCTTTTCTTTTTCCGTTTGAACATTCTCTCTACACTTCAATTAAGGCCAGGCCTTGGTGCGAACCTTTGTCTGTGACTAAGGCCTTTACCATGAAAAAGTGCAATGAGGAGTTTTTACCTGGAGAGTACGGCACGTGTAAAAGTAAAAAGTGAGGAGGGTGATTGGTTCCCGATGAAACTGGGTCTGTGTTATGGATAGGCGACGTCTTCGTTGGTGTTAAATCTGTTTATGGACCATTGGCAGACTCCAGAGAGAAACTCCGTAAGCTGATGACAGATCTAAGAAAGTATATGAATGGAGAAAGTTATGAATAGATGTGAGAAGAATTAAGGCAATGAAATGCTTTGACAGGATGGAAGGGTCAGGGGGAAGTGCAATGCGGAGGTGCCTAGGAGTGGATATGGCAGAGGATGGAACCATAGGAATTGACGTGAGCCAAGGGGTGGAAGAGAGGGCCAAGAGGGTCCCGCCTGCAATAAGGAGGGTATGGAAAAAGAGGTCACTGTGTGCCAGGTTAGTGATGGGAATATTTGAAGGTACGATAGTCCCATTGATGTTGTAGGGAAGTGAGTCTTGGACCATGAATGTAAGACACTAAAAGAGCGTAGACGAGCTGAAAACTAAGTGCGATATCTGGCGTTAGGCGGGAGATCGTTCGGTGAACGACTTACCTACGAGCACCTATGATAAGAGAAAGGTGTGGTGGCTAACGTAATCTGATTGAGAAGACCGACCAGTTTGTGTTCATACGAAAAGGATAGGCGAAGAAAGACAGACTCAGATGTTATATGTGTCTGGAGTGGTGGGAGGAAGGAAAGGAGTAGAGCGAGAAGCAGAGGAAAGGAGTGAGTGAAGAGGGCCTTGAGGTATCACATTCCTGCTAATTCAAGAGAGGGAATGGCGCACATGGGTTAGAGTGAGTCTGCTATCAATGGGCTGGACCAGGGAGTAAACCAGAGTAAACCATGGAATGGGGTGTGGCGCTTGGCTATGAATGGCAGGCTCTGGATTCAGGAGACTACGTCTGGAAATGGTGGTTACACTGCGAGCAAGAAGTCGCCTCAAGCCAGTCTGTATTGTCGTCGTTGGACAACATGAAGTAAATTTTCGTCAAAGACTCTCATGCCCCTATGGAGTCCATCATTTCCCTGTTCCTACTTAGGATACAGACTCGAGGCTGCAGGATATAGGAGGGGTCTTGGTCGACTGGTTATTGGGCCTTTAGGCCTATCGACTACTAAAGTCAATTAAGGCTCTCAACGTCAAGTTAAAACCACTATCCGGAACATCTCTATTAGCCTCTTCAGGTTTCAGAAATAGCTCAAGACCACTTACACACTTACTTTGTATATATGACACCATGAAGGGGTTCTGGGGCTGCAATATATATATATATATATATATATATATATATATATATATATATATATATATATATATATATATATATATATATATAATGCGTGGAAAGTATTCTTTCTCCCGTATCCCCAGGGATATGTATATCTATATCTATCTAACTATCTACCTATCTATCTATCTATCTATCTATCTATCTATCTATATATATATTATTATATTATTATACTTTGTCGCTGTCTCCCGCGTTTGCGAGGTAGCGCAAGGAAACAGACGAAAGAAATGGCCCAACCCCCCACCCCCACACACATGTATATACATACGTCCACACATGCAAATATACATACCTACACAGCTTTCCATGGTTTACCCCAGACGCTTCACATGCCTTGATTCAATCCACTGACAGCACGTCAACCCCGTTGTACCACATCGCTCCAATTCACTCTATTCCTTGCCCTCCTTTCACCCTCCTGCATGTTCAGGCCCCGATCACACAAAATCTTTTTCACTCCATCTTTCCACCTCCAATTTGGTCTCCCTCTTCTCCTCGTTCCCTCCACCTCCGACACATATATCCTCTTGGTCAATCTTTCCTCACTCATTCTCTCCATGTGCCCAAAACCACTTCAAAACACCCTCTTCTGCTCTCTCAACCACGCTCTTTTTATTTCCACACATCTCTCTTACCCTTACGTTACTCACTCGATCAAACCACCTCACACCACACATTGTCCTCAAACATCTCATTTCCAGCACATCCATCCTCCTGCGCACAACTCTATCCATAGCCCACGCCTCGCAACCATACAACATTGTTGGAACCACTATTCCTTCAAACATACCCATTTTTGCTTTCCAAGATAATGTTCTCGACTTCCACACATTCTTCAAGGCCCCCAGGATTTTCGCCCCCTCCCCCACCCTATGATCCACTTCCGCTTCCATGGTTCCATCCGCTGCCAGATCCACTCCCAGATATCTAAAACACTTCACTTCCTCCAGTTTTTCTCCATTCAAACTCACCTCCCAATTGACTTGACCCTCAACCCTACTGTACCTAATAACCTTGCTCTTATTCACATTTACTCTTAACTTTCTTCTTCCACACACTTTACCAAACTCAGTCACCAGCTTCTGCAGTTTCTCACATGAATCAGCCACCAGCGCTGTATCATCAGCGAACAACAACTGACTCACTTCCCAAGCTCTCTCATCCCCTACAGACTTCATACTTGCCCCTCTTTCCAAAACTCTTGCATTTACCTCCCTAACAACCCCATCCATAAACAAATCAAACAACCATGGAGACATCACACACCCCTGCCGCAAACCTACATTCACTGAGAACCAATCACTTTCCTCTCTTCCTACACGTACACATGCCTTACATCCTCGATAAAAACTTTTCACTGCTTCTAACAACTTTCCTCCCACACCATATATTCTTAATACCTTCCACAGAGCATCTCTATCAACTCTATCATATGCCTTCTCCAGATCCATAAATGCTACATACATATATATATATATATATATATATATATATATATATATATATATATATATATATATATATATATATATATATATATATATCCCTGGGGATAGGGGAGAAAGAATACTTCCCACGTATTCCCTGCGTGTCGTAGAAGGCGACTAAAAGGGGAGGGAGCGGGGGGCTGGAAATCCTCCCCTCTTTTCTTTTTTTTTTTTTTCCAAAAGAAGGAACAGAGAAGGGGGTCAGGTGAGGATATTCCCTCAGAGGCCCAGTCCTCTGTTCTTAACGCTACCTTGCTAACGCGGGAAATGGCGAATAGTTTGAAAGAAAGAAGAAAGAATATATATATATATATATATATATATATATATATATATATATATATATATATATATATATATATATATATATATATATATATATATATATCCTGGAGATAGGCGAGAAAGATACTTCCCACTCATTCCTCACGTGTCGTAGAAGGTGACTAAAGCGGACGGGAGCGGAAGGCTAGAAACCCTCACCTCATGTATTTTAACTTTCTAAACGGGGAAACAGAAGAAAGAGTCACGCGGGGAGTGCTCATCCTCCTCGAAGGCTCAGATTAGGGTGTCTCGATGTGTCTGGATGTAACCAAGATGAGAAAAAGGAGAGATACGTAGTATGTTAAAGGAAAGGAACTTGGATGTTTTGGCTCTGAGTAAAACGAAGTTCAAGGGTAAAGGGGGAGAGTGGTTTGGAAAAGTCTTGGGAGCAAAGTCAAGGGTTAGTGACAGGACAAGAGCAAGGGCAGGATTAGCACTACTCCTGAAACAAGAGTGGTGGGAGTATGTGATAGAGTGTAAGAAAGTAAACACTAGATTGATATGGGTGAATCCGAAGGTGGATGGAGAGAGATGGGGGATTATTAGCGCATATGCACCTGGGCATGAGAAGAAATAACATGAAAGGCAAGTGTTTTGTGAGCAGCTGAGTGAGTGTGTTAGTAGTTTTGATGCACGAGACCGGGTTATAGTGATGGATGATTTGAATGCAAAGGTGAGTAATATGGCAGTCGAGGTAATAATTGGAGTACATGGGGTGTTCAGTGTTGTAAATGGTAATGGTGAAGAGCTTGTAGATTTATGTGCTGAAAAAGGACTGGTCATTGGGAATACCTGATATAAAAAGAGAGATATACATAAGTATACGTATGTAAGTAGGAGAGATGACCAAAGAGCGTTACTGGATTACTTGTTAATTGATAGGCGCGCGAAAGAGAGAATTTTGGATGATAATATGCTGAGAGGTGCAACTGGAGGGATGTCTGATAAAAATTATCATGTGGAAGCGAAGGTGAAGTTTTATAGAGTTTCTCAGAAAAAAATAGAGAATGTTAGGGTGAAGAGAGTGGTGAGAGTAAGCGAGCTTGGGAAGGAGACTTGTTTGAGGAAGTACCAGGAGAGACTGATTACAGAATGGAAAAAAAGTGAGAATAAAGGACGCAAGGGGAGTGGGGGAGGAATTGGATGCATTTAGGGAAGCAGTGGTGGCTTGTGCAAAGATGTTTGAGGCATGAGAAGCCTGGGAGGGGGCAGATTACAAAGGGTAGTGAGTGGTGAAATGAAGAGGTAAGATTATTAGTGAAAGAGAAGAGAGGCATTTGGACGATTTTTGCAGGGAAAATTAAAAATGATTGGGAGATGTATAAAAGAAAGAGGCAGGAGGTCAAGAGAAAGACGCAAGAGGCGAAAAAGAGGGCAAATAAGAGTTGAGGTGAGAGAGTATCATTAAATTTTAGGGAAAATAAAAAGATGTTTTGGAAGGACGTGAATAAGGTGCGTAAGACAAGGGAACAAATGGGAACATCAGTGAAAGGGGTTAATGGGGAGGCGATAACAAGTAGTAGTAATGTGAGAAGGAGATGGAGTGAGTACTTTGAAGGTCTGTTGAATGTGGTTGATGATAGAGAGGCAGATATGGGGTGTTTTGGTCGAGGTGGTGTGCAAAGTGAGAGAGTTAGGGAGAATGATTTGGTAAAAAGAGAAGAGGTAGTAAAAGCTTTGCGGAAGATGAAAGCCGGTAAGGCAGCGAGTTTGGATGGTATTGTAGTTGAATTTATCAAAAAAGGGGGTGACTGTATTGTTGACTGGTTGGTAAGGTTATTTAATGTATGTACGACTCATGGTGAGGTGCCTGAGGACTGGCGGAACGCTTGCATAATGCCATTGTACAAACGCAAAGTGAAAAAGAGTGAGTGCTCAAATTACAGATGTATAAGTTTGTTGAGTATTCCTGGTAAATTATATGGGAGGGTATTGATTGAGAGGGTGAAGGGATGTACAGAGTATCAGATTGGGGAAGAGCAGTGTGGTTTCAGAACTGGTAGAGGATGTGTGGATCAGGTGTGTGCTTTGAAAAATGTATATGAGAAATACTTAAAAAAACAAATGGATTTGTATGTAGCATTTATGGATCTGGAGAAGGCATTTGATAGAGATGATAGAGATGCTCTGTGGAAGGTATTAACAATATATGGTATGGGAAATAAGTTGTTAGAAGCAGTGAAGAGTTTTAATCAAGGATGCAAGGCATGTGTATGTGTAGGAAGAGAGGAAAGTGATTGGTTCTCAGTGAATGTTGGTTTGCGGCAGGGGTGCGTGATGACTCCATGGTTGTTTAATTTATTTATGGATGGGGTTGTTAGGGAGGTGAATGCAAGCGTTTTGGAAAGAGGGGCAAGTATGCAGTCTGTAGTGGATGAGAGAGCCTGAGAAATGAGTCAGCTGTTGTTCGCTGATGATACAGCGCTGGTGGCTGATTCATGCAAGAAACTGCAGAAGCTGGTGACTGAGTGTGGTAAAGTGTGTCAAACAAGAATGCTGAGAGTAAATGTGAATAAGCGCAAGGTTATTAGGTACAGTAGTGTTGCGGGGTAAGTCAACTGGGAGGTACGTCTGAATGGAGAAAAAGTGGAGGAAGTGAAGTTTTAGATATTTGGGAGTGGATTTCGCAGCGGATGGAAACATGGAAGAGGAAGTGATTCATAGGGTGGGGGAGGGGGCGAAAATCCTGGGAGCGTTGAAAAACGTATGGAAGTCGAGAACATTATCTTGGAAAGCAAAAATGTGTATGTTTGAAGGAGTAATGGTTCCAACAATGTAATATGGTTCCGAGGCGTGATCTATAGATAGAGTTGTACGGAGGAGGGTGGATGTGTTTAAAATGAGATATCTCGGGATAATATGTGGTCTGAGGTGGTTTGATCGAATAAGTAATGAAGGGGTAAGAGAGATGGGTGGTAATAAAAAGAGCTTGGTTGAGAGATCAGAAAAGGGTGTTTTGAAATGGTTTGGTCACATGGAGAGTATGAGTGAAGAAAGAGTGACAAAGAGGATATATGTGTCAGAGGTGGAGAGAACGAGGAGAAATGGGAGACCAAATTAGAGGTGGAAAGATTGAGTGAAAAAGATTTTGAGTCATCGGGGCCTGAACATGCAGGATGGTGAAAGGCGTGCAAGGAATAGAGTAAATTGGAACGATGTGGTATACCGGGGTCGAAGTGCTGTCAATGGATTGAACCAGGGCATGTGAAGCGTCTGGGCAAACCATGGAAAGTTTTGTGGAGCCTGGATATGGTAAGGGAGCTCTGGTTTCGGTGCATTATACATGAAAACTAAAGACTGATTGTGAACGAATGTGGAATTTGTTGTCTTTTCCTATTGCTACCTCGCGCACATGCGGGGGGAGGGGGTTTTCATTTCATTCGTTTCCTTTCTTCCTACACGTATACATGCCTTACATCCTCGATAAAACTTTTCACTGCTTCTAACAACTTGCCTCCCACACCATATATTCTTAATACCTTCCACAGAGCATCTCTATCAACTTCATCATATGCCTTCTCCAGATCAATAAATGCTACATACAAATCCATCCTGTACCACTTCTGAAACCACTGCTCTTCCTCAATCTGATGCTCTGAACATCCCTACACCCTCTCAATCAATACCCTCCCACATAATTTCCCAGGAATACTCAACAGATTTATACTTCTGTAATTTGAGCACTCACTCTTATCCCCTTTGCCTTTGTACAATGTCACTATATAAGAATTCCGACAATACTCACGCACCGCACCATGAGTCATGCATACATTAAGTAAACTTACCAACCAGTCAACTAAATTCCACTGCAATACCATCCAAACCCGCCGCCTTGCCAGCTTTCATCTTCCGCAAACCTTTTACTACCTCTTCTCTGTTTACCAAATCATTTTCCCTAACCCTCTCACTTTGCACACCACCTCGACCAAAACACCCTATATCTGCCACTCTATTATCAAACACATTCAACAAACCTTCAAAATACTCACTCAATCTCCTTCTCACATCACCACTACTTGTTATTGCCTCCCCATTAGCCCCCTTCACTGAAGTTTCCATTTGCTCCCTTGTCTTACGCAACTTATTTACCTCCTTCCAAAACATCTTAATATTCTCCCTAAAATTTAATGATACTCTCTCACCCCAACTCTCATTTGCCCTCTTTTTCGCCTGTTGCACCTTTCTCTTGACCTCCTGCCTCTTTCTTTTATACATCTCCCACTCATTTGCCTTATTTCTCTGCAAAAATCGTCCAAATGCCTCTCTCTTCTCTTTCACTAATAATCTTACTTCTTCATCCCACCACTCACTACCCTATCTAGTCTGCCCACCTCCCACGCTTTCATGCAACAGGAATCTCTTGCACAAGCCATCACTGCATCCCTAAATGCATCCCAATCCTCCCCAACTCCCATTACCTCCTTTGTTCTCACCTTTTTCCATTCTGTACTCAGTGTCTCCTTGTACTTCCTTACACAAGTCTCCTTCCCAAGCTCACTTACTCTCACCACTCGTTTCACCCCAACATTCTCTCTTCTTTTCTGAAAACCTCTACAAATCTTCACCTTCGCCTCCACAAGATAATGATCAGACATCCCTCCAGTTACGCATCTCAGCATATTAACATCCGAAAGTCTTTTTCGCACGCCTATCGAACTAACACGTAATCCAATAACAATCTCTGGCCATCTCTCCTACTTACATACGTATACTTATGTATATCTCTCTTTTTAGACCAGGTATTACCAATCACTAATCCTTTTTCAGCACACAAATCTTCAAGCTCTTCAGCATTTCCATTTACAACAGTGAACACCCCTTGTACACCAATTATTCCCTCAGCTGCCACATTACTCACCTTTGCATTCAAATCAATCATCACTATAACCCGGTCTCGTGCATCAAAACTACTAACACATTCACTCAGCTGCTCCCAAAACACTTGCCTCTCATGAACTTTCTTCTCATTCCCAGGTGCATATGCACCAATTATCACCCAACTCTCTCCATCCATTAGAGTTTATTTTCTTACACTCTATCACATACTCCTACCACTCCTGTTTCAGGAGTAGTGCTACTCCTTACCGTGCTCTTGTCGTCTCACTAACCCCTGACTTCACTCCCAAGACATTCCCAAACCACTCTTCCCCTTTACCCTTGCGCTTCGTTTCACTCAGAGCCAAAACATCCAGGTTCCTTTCCTCAAACATACTACCTATCTCTCCTTAAGTTTAGCATATACAGAAAACCCACCAACGTATGATCATATATCCATTATTACTCATCTCAACATGACAGAGTTGAATTATCATTATTTCAATCTATGTTCCTTAGGGCAATACGTATTTCCAGTCCAGAGTTTAATGATGATGAGCTTTAGAAGATATTTTGTATTGGATATAAGTTAAAGTACCCTAGATCTTTCATTGATAAATCCCTTAAGTTAGCAAAGAAAGCATTTTATAGAGTTGAGCCCAAACCTCTCATTGACACCAAGAATCTTTTAGTTCTCCCTTTTCATAATAATTTCACTTTGCTTCCCATGTTGCTTAAATCCTTTAATGTAAATGTTGCCTTTAGCAACAATAATACTATAAAGAATATCTTGATAAGGAATTCACCAGAAAATTCTCTTGGATGCATCTATAAAGTGCCTTGTGGAAACTGTGATAAATTGTATGTTGGTCAGACTGGTAAGGATCTTTCTGTTACACTTAAGCAACAAAAATATAGTATGAGAACGGGACAAGAATCAAATGCCTTGTTTAATCACGTTAAAAACAATAATAATAATTGTATTTACTGGAGTAACGCCATCTCAGTTATTAACTCTAACTCTATTACCTTGAGAAATATCATTGAATGTTCTATTATTGAATACACAAAGAATTATAATATCAATATTAGTGATGGTCTATACAAATTAGATGGCTTTATTGTTGATAGAATTTGAAAAATGATAAGTTTATGGACGCTCATTGTATGTTACGGACAATCACATGTTTACCAAACGGCGCCCTAGCTTCGTCTCTTCGATGTATATCAACTGACTGTTATATTTCTCTCTTATGTCTCCAGTGATGATGTGATTATTACACGAAAGTGCACTTGGGAACTTTTCGTGTTTCATCTTCCCCGTGGACTCATAGAATATCTTGATCACGCGCAAAACTGTGATCCTTTCTAACATATATATATATATATATATATATATATATATATATATATATATATATATATATATATATATATATATATATATATATATATATATATATATATATATATATATATATAAATATATATATATATATGTATATATATATATATATATATATATATATATATATATATTCATATATATATATATATATATATATATATATATATATATATATATATATATATATATATATATATATATATATATATATATATATATATATATATATATATATATATATATATATATATGAGATCGGGGAAGAGCAGTGTGGTTTCAGAAGTGGTAGAGGATGTGTGGATCAGGTGTTTGCTTTGAAGAATGTATGTGAGAAATACTTAGAAAAACAAATGGATTTGTATGTAGCATTTATGGATCTGGAGAAGGCATATGATAGAGTTGATAGAGATGCTCTGTGGAAGGTATTAAGAATATATGGTGTGGGAGGAAAGTTGTTAGAAGCAGTGAAAAGTTTTTATCGAGGATGTAAGGCATGTGTAGGTGTAGGAAGAGACGAAAGTGATTGGTTCTCAGTGAATGTAGGTTTGCGGCAGGGGTGTGTGATGTCTCCATGGTTGTTTAATTTGTTTATGGATGGGGTTGTTAGGGAGGTAAATGCAAGAGTTTTGGAAAGAGGGGCAAGTATGAAGTCTGTTGGGGATGAGAGAGCTTGGGAAGTGAGTCAGTTGTTGTTCGCTGATGATACAGCGCTGGTGGCTGATTCATGTGAGAAACTGCAGAAGCTGGTGACTGAGTTTGGTAAAGTGTGTGGAAGAAGAAAATTAAAGAGTAAATGTGAATAAGAGCAAGGTTATTAGGTACAGTAGGGTTGAGGGTCAAGTCAATTGGGAGGTAAGTTTGAATGGAGAAAAACTGGAGGAAGTAAAGTGTTTTAGATATCTGAGAATGGATCTGGCAGCGGATGGAGCTGTGGAAGCGGAAGTGGATCATAGGGTGGGGGAGGGGGCGAAAATCCTGGGAGCCTTGAAGAATGTGTGGAAGTCGAGAACATTATCTCGGAAAGCAAAAATGGGTATGTTTGAAGGAATAGTGGATCCAACAATGTTGTATGGTTGCGAGGCGTGGGCTATGGATAGAGTTGTGTGCAGGAGGTTGGATGTGCTGGAAATGAGATGTTTGATGACAATATGTGGTGTGAGGTGGTTTGATCGAGTAAGTAATGTAAGGGTAAGAGAGATGTGTGGAAATAAAAAGAGCGTGGCTGAGAGAGCAGACGAGGGTGTTTTGAAATGGTTTGGGCACATGGAGAGAATGAGTGAGAAAAGATTGACCAAGAGGATATATGTGTCGGAGGTGGAGGGAACGAGGAGAAGTGGGAGACCAAATTGGAGGTGGAAAGATGGATTGAAAAAGATTTTTAGTGATCGAGGCTCAACATGCAGGAGGGTGAAAGGCGGGCAAGGAATAGAGTGAATTGGATCGATGTGGTACAACGGGGTCGACTTGCGGTCGATGGATTGAATCACGGCATGTGAAGCGTCTGGGGTAATCCATGGAAAGTTCTGTGGGGCCTGGATTTGGAAAGGGAGCTGTGGTTTCGGGCATTATTACATGACAGCCAAAGCCTGAGTGTGAACGAATGGGTCCTTTGTTGTCTTTTCCTAGCGCTACCTCGCACACATGAGGGGGAAGGTCGATGTTTTTCCATGTGTGGCGAGGTGGAGATTGTAATAAATAAAGGCAGACAGTATGAATTATGTAACTGTTTGTGTATATATATGTGTACATTGAGATGTATAGGTATGTATATTTGCGTGTGTGGACGTGTTTGTTTATACATGTGTATTGGGGTGGGTTGGGCCATTTCTTTCGTCTGTTTCCTTGCGCTACCTCGCAAACGAGGGAGACAGTGACAAAGCAAAATAAAAAAGAATAAATATATATATTTCTTTCTTTCAAACTATTCGCCATTTCCCATGTTAACGAGGTAGTATTAAGAACAGAGGACTGGACCTTTGAGGGAATACCCTCACCTGGCCCCCTTTTCTGTTCCTTCTTTTGGAAAATTTAATAAAAACGAGAGGGGAGGATTTCCAGACCCCCGCTGCCTCCCCTTTTAGTCGCCTTCTACGACACGCAGGGAATACGTGGGAAGTATTTTTTCTCCCCTATCCCCAGGGATAATATATATATATATATATATATATATATATATATATATATATATTCTTTTCTTTTTTCTTTTTCTTTCAAACTGTTCACCATTTCCTGCGTTAGCGAGGTAGCGTTAAGAACAGAGGGCCTTTTAGGGAACATCCTCACCTGGACCCCTTCTCTGTTCCTTCTTTTGGAAAATTAAAAAAAATAATGAGAGGGGAGGATTTCCAGCCCCCCGCTCCCTATATATATATATATATATATATATATATATATATATATATATATATATATATATATATATATATATATAAATATCCCATAGGAAGTACAACTTACAAATACCAGGCTACGAGATTTATGTTTGAGCCAATGAACTAATGCGATATGTATCAAATGCTTGTTCCTTGGCCAAGATGCAAAATATATCACGCATGCGACCGCCGGATTCAGTGCGACACTATATCAGGAAGGAATAGGTGGAATATGTTGGGTAAATTGCCTCGTTAATTGTAATGCAGCTTCGGGCAGAACATTTCTCACCCACATTAGCCAACGCTTTCTCCCAGGGACGTGTCTGAACCATGCTATCTTATTCATTTCGTATCATGAAGAATGCCCGCTGTGATATCCTCTACACATATCTGCTAAACGATTAAGGTGAATTATCATACACTTCCTTCAGTCCTTGAGAACTGGAGACCACCAACTGCCTGTTAAATGAGTGACGATCATAAAGTTAGGTAATTCTACGATATTAAGTCCTCCATAGCTGGCGCATGAGCAGTCATTTACACCAGTGTCTACCACAACCTAAATATTACCAATACAGTGATTCTGGCAAGGTATGAGACGTTTGGTGATGAAAAAACCTGTTTTAGGTACTATTCAAAATCACGTTTGTTTATGAGCCATTCGAGTGAAATAGAGATGTACAGGCCAGCATTGCAGTGTTCATCAGTTCATTTCGAGTAACTGCCCAAATGTTACCACCCTCCTTGTTCTGTAGAACAAGATCAAGGACCCTTCACTGGACAATTACATAGTTGTAAAGTTCTACTTGTGCTACAGTGATCTAAAGCTATTCACCATGGTGTCAACTTTTTTAACGAGTTGTAACAAAAAAATTTTTTATTCATCATTTAATAAAATTCCTCGCGATGATAGTTATGGACGAGACCGAGCCAGTTTTTATGTTGAAATTCTATGTATCAGACTAGATTTGTAATTTGGGTACAGATTGTTAGCGTTAGATAGTCATATTCTTTATACTTTCAGATGGACATATTATTGTATATATTAGTATGGTTGTCTTCAGTGTTTCTAGTAAGTTTCGTAATCGTTGTAAGGAAATAAAGAAACTTGCAACGATAAGCAAAAGTAGGCCCAAAGATGCCGAAATAATTTTTCTTCCCCTAAGTAAATGAAATTCATAAATTGTCCGTCATCTAATCCTGTGAACATATTCAGTTGTTTGAATAGTAAAGAAACCCTTGCAATAACTCTAAGTTTTCTTAAAGAGTAGAAGGCGTGGATGAATACAATGTAATTAACTGAGGCCATTTTAAGAGAGAAATGGCTGGGGAGAAGGCTGTGCTCATATTTTATGTGATCACTTATTTAGGGGAAGAGTTACACCATCTGAGGAGGCGAGGTTGACACAAAACGCATGTAATAATAAGAAGAATCATAACTCGAAGGTGCGGTACCTTATAAGTTACACAGTTATAGTAAAGATATGTTATATCTTACGTGTAGCTGGGACAATCCAAAATTTCAATATAATAATGATTTATTGTGATAGATACTACTATTCCTAGTCCTGAGGTCTTCTAACTGTTGAAATGAGGTATGGGTAATACTACCTTCATTTTTTTCTTATTGTTACCAATACCTGTAGGGTGCCGGGTTAGGGAACGTCCGCCCTCAGTTGGCAGTGATAGGACATGGATAACTCCGAAGTGTTGGACAATGAGGCATCAATCTCCAGTTATAATTTCTTCGAAGAAAGAAGCAGTAATCAACAGTAGACACTGTATATGATTTACTACATCTGCTGAAAACGTCCATGAGAAGGAATGACGTAAACAAAACGGGTATGAAAATGTCAGGACAGGAGACATCTGACCTCTGTAGGTGAGTGTTAGCGAGATATTTACGTTTCAACATTTATCACTAATATTTAGAAAATTATTTCTCTGATATTTTTTGATACGTTGGTGGCATCATTTAATTCGTAGTGAGTATTACATATTGTTTTGAATGACTTTATTTCTACACGCAAAGTGATTTGATATAACACGAACTAAGCCTTAAAGATCTTTGATTTTTATATCGTTTACTGATAAAAGCAAATATAAGTGTTTGACAATGAACTGTTGGCAATTAATCTCCAAAGTCGTGAACACAAGGCATCATCATATGTTGTAAACTTTCAGGTTTGTTTAGTATATACATCAGGCGGTTAAACGTCTCTGGGGAAACATTTCTTCAGAAACACTCGAGTTGTGTGATCGGATCCGACAAAGTGGCATTGGTTCTCCTGGCAGTAATTTCCTGGTTTACGAAGAGCATTTTTATGGGTTTCTCATATTTTAGTCTTTTCGTTATGGTTCTTTGTTGCTAACGTACAGAGTGAGATGAGTGGGGTGATTTTGCTATACTACTTTTGAGAACATATCTTTCCATAACTCGTTGCTGGTAGGGTCATGTGAGACAAGGAAAGTGTGATGTTAAATTCTACTTTTAATATTATGAAATTTGAAGTGAAATGATTATGCATTAACAACGTATAAAGACTGCATCTGTGAAATTGTTTTCGATACTACTTGTCCTTACGAAAATCCACCTATCTCCACAATGTTCAATTGTATGGCCGGCAATATAAAGAGTGAGTTCAGATTTATCAAGAGATGAGAAACTGATCTCGTGCGGGAGAAATATCAAAAGCATTAACATGAATTCTAAATTAATGTTAACCTCTGAACTCACTCATCATAACTGCAAACGTTCTGAAACGTGGCGGTAGTCATTGGAATGGGTAAAGGTTAATGGGTATTTCTACTCTCTAAGGGTAAGTTTTCTAGTTTTATTACAGCATCATTTGCTATAATCATCGTTTACGAACCGAGTCAAGCCTTACAGGATCTGAACAAAGGGCAGGCGAATATCTTTGGTCAGCCGTCCGCAGGATGGAACACGTGAACATTAGAAAATGACGTCGGGATGTTTACTTTTTGCAAGATGTCTACAAGAGTGTTACGAAGTCATCTCTCATGTTGCCAACTATTGATCTTGAGTGTTTTTAGCCAGCAATTTCCCTCAGCTTTAAGCCCTACTCACAATTAATAGAGTCACAGGTAATACATCTAAAATCCCACACCCTATATCACCCCGGCACATTGTAATGCTGTATTCGTGAACATTTCGTTCACTTCGTATCGTCTAGAAAAGTGGTGTCCATGAATTAGGAAATCACCTTCCTTCCCTGTTACATTGACCGACATGGCGCGGGGAAAATATGCTCCAATCAAAGGCAATCTCCGGTGATAGAAACAAAGGGAGAGAGAAAGAAAGTAGAAATTAAACAGGGCTCCCCAAGGTGTTTTATGACCTGAGTTTTATAGGAAGAGCGGAAAGACGAAAGGAGGAGGAGAATTGCACAGCTAAGCGGTTCAAGGGAGGGAGGTATGACAATGGTAAATCATCGAGTGACCGGTCTCCACACAGAAACTGTAGGAAGCAATAGTCAGATGCGTGCTTCGGGTCCTAGCCTATGGGGTGGGGACATATGCAGGAAGCTCACGAGAACACTTACCAAAATCGTACCTGTAGAAAAGAGAAACCAGCAATTTCGCAATGTGCAGAAAGGGTTAGATGGAAGGAGGTAATGCCAGAAGAATGAATGAGACAGAAGGCCTTTTATTTCACTCTGGTAAGTAAAGAGGTGGAGGAAGAGCCACCCCAGCATTGCTTCATAACAAAACGAATAAGGCACATGTAAACATAAGATAGTTGCTCACATGAAATCTATCTTCACACCAACACAACACTCCCAGCTTATGGGGAGCAGATTTTGTGACGTTGATCATGTGGTTTCTAGCAGTAAGTGAAGGATATGCTTAGGAACAAAATGTTTATGCTATTGCAGAGTTGATCTGTGGTTTGAAACTAAAGAAATGGAAACGAATGACTTCTAGTCAGAAAGAAAATGAAAGATTTCGTTGTAAGACTAATAAACTTAACTAGATTTAGCTTCTCCATTCTAATCCAAGGCACACGTTCGAACTGAGAGAAGAAACGTGTTAGACTTGAGAACGAGAACGGGTTTTTGAAGGACGGTGGGAAGAGAGGTGAGATGAAGTATGTAAAGTGAAATCATCAGCGTAGGAGTGATTAAGGTCAGAAGCTGGAGATCATTCACTGAGAGAGGAGAGTAGGCAATAAGGGAGAACCTTAAGAAACACTACTAAAGTAGGATAGGATAGGAGGGAAAAGCCACTATACCAACTACTGCTACAATGGAACGGTCCTAGAGGAAGCGATTCATAAGGAAACAGAGAGAAGCAGAAAAAACAAAGGAAGAAAGTTTAGAGAGGAAAAACTCCTTCCACAATCTGTCAGATGCTTTGAAGGTATCGAAAGCCATAACAAATGTTTTACTAGAATCCCAGAGAGGAGGATCAAAGATGAATCCCAAAGACGAGATCACTGTGAGATCCATACTGGTGATCAGAAATAAGGGAATGGGATTCTGAGTGTTTATGAAAGATAAGGAGAGCTCCAAAGTTTCGGAGATAGCAGAAGTGAGAGCAATGGGGCAATAGTTAGAGGGTTTGAATTGTCTCCTTTACAAGAGATGGGCTACACCGAAACATGCATTGAAGAGGATGAAGAGGTCAGGTTGTTTTGGGCATAAGCAAGTAAGCGAGCAAGGACCGGAAATGGAGACCACACTCCTCTAGGATTAGAGGAGGAATGCCGTCTAGGTCATACAACTTCGTCCACCTGGAGCTGGGAGGGTACTTTGAAGACTCTGCACAAGGAGAATATAGGAAATGGCATAGGACTAGTAGGAGGAGATAGGGATTGAAGGCTAGAAGCAAAATAATTCAGAATTGAATTGAAGGATAATGAAGAGCGATTCCATCTGTTTGAGAGTTAGCTATTGATCTGGTTGATATTTTGAGTTATTCATTTTTGTGAAAAAGTTACGTGTTTGATATCAAATGAGACTTTTAACGCTGTGACCAAGACTATACCAAAGACATGGTGCACGGTCTGGCAGACCCTTCCTAATAACTGAACAACAGTTACCAAACGTACACAGGTAAGCAAGCTCTCATATACCATAAAGCCAACGCAGTTTTCATCATTAAGTCACCAAAGAACATACGATACAATGACTTTCACAGCTGGCTGCACACTTCTATTGAGAAACAATGAAGTTACAATGATGAAATTCAGAGAGCTTAATGTAGGAATGATGTCGAAATTATATCTATTACTGTTCTCTGTAGCACAATGTATCCTGGGTACGGTGTCATGTCATGCATCAAAATGTATTTTGGATATAGTGTCATGTAGGTTAAAAAGAGGATGACAATTAACGCATTCGTAGAGATGGCTTTTTCCTTTTGGCTCTAACATTCAGTTAATCAGACATGCTACTTCTGTTCTAGAGTAAGATAACCTTAAAAAGAACTGGTGTACATCATACACACCTTGTGTAAGGGAACTCAAGATAGACTAGTCACCCATGAAGAGAGAATTTATTTTCTGTACTTTAAGCTGCTCGTGCTATAAGAAAACTGACAGTTTGTATCCGTAGCTAATGTATTGAGAAAATTTTTCTGATTTCATATCCCTCATATAATAACCTGCAGTATAGAGTGGTATTTTCTGAACAAAAATATTTGATTTGCAGGCTGTTCATTGCATAACTGATCAGACCAGCTTTCTTCCAGATTTGTTTAATAAACAGGATATTTCTCTGTTATGAATATCACAAGCGTGAACTATGAGTATGTCAACGGCTACATGCTTGAAATTATCTTGAAATTATCCTCAACACCTGAAGAAGGTGTTAAAAAAATTTGTTGTTGGAAAGAGAAGAACGTAGACGGCCTAAATGGCGCTGGCAGTTTATAAACTAGCATTCTAAACAACCAACTAACTAACACTTCAAAAAGCAAGGACTGGAAGTGAAACGCAAAAGAAGATATGTTAAAACTCGTTAAGTACTCTACATTAATAGTAATTCTTGAGAAAGGAAGGTATATCAACGAAGTAGGTTGAAAATAGATAGAGAACAAAGCACAAGTCTTCACTTTATCATATCCGTAAGAGTGTTACCGTATGCGTGCGTTCTTTCAATTGTGCATTGTGCTACTCGCTCTATAAATGCACATTTTACGCTGAATGTGTAATGTGCGTTAGCATGTACCATATTCAGCCATATGACTGCCTCACTATGTGGATTTTAGACGTCGAATCTATATACCTTCAGTAATTTCAAGACTTTTGGTGTAAAGGTTAGGTATGATAGTTCCTGAACTTATTTCAACACATCTGCTGAACTTATTTTAACACATGTGTCAAATCATTAACTACTGTTTTCAATATTTAGAATATCTGAAGTAAGTGAGATTAATCTAACTTTACAATGCATGCATGTACACTCACATCCATGTGCACCACATAGTTTGGGCTAAGCCTACGGCACTTACTTCAAGTGTATGCTCTTGAGAGCAGCTCAGCAGTAGTAACCCGGACCCAGACCACAATGTGATATCTTTTGTTGTAAGGGTTCTCGATCAAGATGTCTAAGGCATTGAAATAATCATGATGAAACGTACATTAGTGTACATTGAACTAAAGTACAGTGTGCCACATTCAAGCATTACAGGTTACAGAGTTAAGGCGACAGAATTGTAACAATAGTCGTAGGTCTTGAACGATGTCGTAAACTTTTCTCTTCCTGGAAAATATGGACGATACCAATAACTAAGGTTCTTTTCTCTTTCTTTGTTATTTTCTGAAAACATCAATTTTTTGCCCAGACAATAAGCAGAGTAACACATTTTTATCTCATCCACCGTTGTGGAAAGAAAACAAGTACTTCCGCATATTGCTGGCTCAGTTATCAGTAATAGCCTCAACAGTTTATATTAATGTTTCGATGTACTTAGAGAAGTGTTAGCTAATGTAAATCAACAATCTTTGCAGTATGCTCGGAGATATGTCTCTCTTACAGACGTGGGACGTTCAGTAATATGTAAATAGTATCTGTAGTGGAAAAGACGATAAAACCTTATGGCTATGACGCAAAGAAATGATGAAAGAAATTATGAAATGCAACAGCGAATCAACTATTTGCAGCATGTACCTGGGAAATCTGTACTGATCTACAGACAACCCAAATGTTCATCCAACTCTAGGGGTTCGATTGGATATATATATATATATATATATATATATATATATATATATATCATACAAACCTCCAACAGCCAAGATCGAACCCGGGACCCCTGTGCAAGAGGCAGGAATGCTAACCGCTAGGCTATGGGCCTGGCTAATAGGAAACAACTATTCGAATACAAAGTACTCGAATACCCTTCATCTCACAATGGTGAGCAACGGGGTCTATACCGGTTATTTCCCAAAAGACACACATAGCCAGCTGATAGCATTTTACCGAACCTAACTGTACAACGCGGAGGTATATGAATACGAATAAGGTGCATATGAACGCGCACCTTCATAGAACATACAAACCTCCAACAGCCAGGATCGAACCCGAGACCCCTGTGCAAGAGGCACAGGGGTCCCGGGTTCGATCCTGGCTGTTGGAGGTTTGTATTTTCTATGAAGGTGCACGTTTCTATGCACTTTATTCGTATATATATATATATATATATATATATATATATATATATATATATATATATATATATATATATATATATATATATATATATATATATATATATACCCCCTATCCCTGGGGATAGGGGAGAAAGAATACTTCCCACGCATCCCTCATGTGTCGTAGAAGGCGACTAAAGGGGACGGGAGCGGGGGACCAGAAACCCTCCCCTCCTTGTATTTTGACTTTCTAAAAGGGGAAACAGAAGACGGAGTCACGCAGGAACTGCTCATCCTCCTCGAAGGCTCAGACTGGGGTGTCTAAATGTGTGTGGATATAACCAAGATGAGATGCAAGTAGATAGGTAATATGTTTGAGGAAAGGAACCTGGATGTTTTGGCTCTGAGTGGAACGAAGCTCAAGGGTAAAGGGGAAGAGTGGTTTGGGAATGTCTTGGGAGTAAAGTCAGGGGTTAGTGAGAAGACAAGAGCAAGGGAAGAAGTAGCAATACTCCTGAAACAGGAGTTGTGGGAGTATGTGATAGAGTGTAAGAAAGTAAATGCTAGATTGATATGGGTAAAAATAAGAGTTGATGGAGAGAGATGGGTGATTATTGGTGCATATGCACGTGGGCATGAGAAAAAAGATTATGAGAGGCAAGTGTTTTTGGAAGCAGCTGAATGATTGTGGTAGTGGTTTTGATACACAAGACCGGGTTAGTGATGGGTGATTTGAATGCAAAGGTGAATAATGTGGCATTTGAGGGAACAATTGGTATACATGGGGTGTTCAGTGTTGTAAATGGAAATGGTGAAGAGCTTGTAGATTTATGTGTTGAGAAAGAACTGATGATTGGAAATAACTGGTTTAAAAAGAGAGATATACATAAGTATACGTATGTAAGTAGGAGAGGTGGCCAGAGAGCGTTATTGGATTACGCGTTAATTGATATACGCACGAAAGAGAGACTTTTGGATTTTAATGTGCTGAGAGGTGCAACTGGAGGGATGTCTGATCATTATCTTGTGGAGGCGAAGGTGAAGATTTGCAGGGGATTTCAGAAAAGAAGAGAGAATGTTTTGGTGAAGAGAGTGGTAAGAGTAAGTGAACTGGAAGGAGACTTGTGTGAAGAAGTACCAGGAGAGACTGATTACAGAATGGAAAAAGGTGAGAACAAAGGAGGTAAGGGGAGTGGGGGAGGAATGGGATGTATTTAGGGAAGCAGTGATGGCTAGCGCAAAAGATGCTTGTGGCATGAGAAGCGTGGGAGGTGGGTTGATTAGAAAGGGTAGTGAGTGGTGGGATGAAGAGGTAAGATTACTAGTGAAAGAGAAGATTGATGCATTTGGACGATTTTTGCAAGGAAAAAATGCAAATGAGTGGGAGATGTATAAAAAAAACGAGGCAGGAGGTCAAGAGAAAGGTGCAAGAGGTGAAAAAGAAGGCAAATGAGAGTTGGGGTGAGAGAGTATCATTAAATTTCAGGGAGGATAAAAAGATGTTTTTTAGGAGGTAAATAATGTGCGTAAGACAAGGTAGCAAATGGGAACTTCAGTGAAGGGGGCTAATGGGGAGGTGATAACAAGTAGTGGTGATGTGAGAATGAGATGGAGTGAGTATTTTGAAGGCTTGTTGAATATGTTTGATGATAGAGTGGCAGATATAGGGTGTTTTGGTCGAGGCGCTGTGCAAAGCGAGAGGGTTAGGGAAATGATTTGGTAAACAGAGAGGAGGTAGTAAAAGCTTTGCGGAAGATGAAAGCCGGCAAGGCAGCAGGTTTGGATAGCATTGCAGTGGAATTTATTAAAAAAGGGGGTGACTCTATTGTTCACTGGTTGGTTAGGTTATTTAATGTATGTATGACACATGGTGATGTGCCTGAGGATTGGCGGAATGCGTTCATAGTGCCATTGTACAAAGGCAAAGGGGATAAGAGTGAGTGCTCAAATTACAGAGGTATAAGTTTGTTGAGTATTCCTGGTAAGTTATATGGGAGGGTATTGATTGAGAGGGTGAAGGCATGTACAGAGCATCAGATTGGGGAAGAGCAGTGTGGTTTCAGAAGTGGTAGAGGATGTGTGGATCAGGTGTTTGCTTTGAAGAATGTATGTGAGAAATACTTAGGAAAGCAAATGGATTTGTATGTAGCATTTATGGATCTGGACAAGGCATATGATAGAGTTGATAGAGATGCTCTGTGGAAGGTATTAAGAATATATGGTGTTGGAGGCAAGTTGTTAGAAGTAGTGAAAAGTTTTTATCGAGGATGTAAGGCATGTGTACGTGTAGGAAGAGAGGAAAGTGATTGGTTCTCATTAAATGTAGGTTTTCGGCAGGGGTGTGTGATGTCTCCATGGTTGTTTAATCTGTTTATGGATTTTGATGTTAGGGAGGTGAATGCAAGAGTTTTGGAAAGAGGGGCAAGTATGAAGTCTGTTGTGGATAAGAGAGCTTTGGAAGTGAGTCAGATGGTGTTCGCTGATGATACAACGCTGGTGGCTGATTCATGTGAGAAACTGCAGAAGCTGGTGACTGAGTTTGGTAAAGTGTGTGAAAGAAGAAACTTAAGAGTAAATGTGAATAAGAGCAAGATTATTAGGTACAGTAGGGTTGAGGGTCAAGAAAAACTGGAGGAAGTAAAGTGTTCTAAATATCTGGGAGTGGATCTGGCAGCGGATAGAACCATGGAAGCGGAAGTGAATCATAGGGTGGGGAGAGGGGGCGAAAATCCTGGGAGCCTTGAAGAATTTGTGGAAGTCGAGAACATTATCTCGGAAAACAAAAATGGGTATGTTTGAAGAAATAGTGGTTCCAACAATGTTTTATGGTTGCGAGTCGTGGGCTATGGATAGAGTTGTGCGCAGGAGGGTGGATGTGCTGGAGATGAGATGTTTGAGGACAATATGTGGTGTGAGGTGGTTTGATCGGGTAAGTAATGTAAGGGTAAGAGAGATGTTCTTAACTTTCTTCTTCCACACACTTTACCAAACTCAGTCACCAGGTAAAGTGTGTGAAAGAAGAAAGTTAAGAGTAAATGTGAATAAGAGCAAGGTAATTAGGTACAGTAGGTTTGAGGGTCAAGTCATTTGGGAGGTGGGTTTAAATGGAGAAAAGCTGGAGGAAGTGGAGTGTTTTAGATATCTGGGTGTGGATCTGGCAGCGGATGGAACCATGGAAGCGGGGGTGGATCATAGGGTGGGGGAGGGGGCGAAAATCCTGGGAGCCTTGAAGAATGTGTGGAGGTCGAGAACATTATCTCGGAAAGCAAAAATGGGTATGTTTGAAGGAATAGTGGTTCCAACAATGTTGTATGGTTGCGAGGCGTGGGCTATGGATAGAGTTGTGCGCAGGAGGATGGATGTGCTGGAAATGAGATGTTTGAGGACAATGTGTGGTGTGAGGTGGTCTGATCGTTATCTTGTGGAGGCGGAGGTGAAGATTTGTAGATGTTTTTAGAAAAGAAGAGAGAATATCGGGGTGAAGAGAGTGGTGAGAGTAAGTGAGCATGGGAGGGAGACTTGTGTGAGGAAGTACCAAGTGAGAATGAGTAGAGAATGGAAAAAAGTGAGAACAAAGGACATAAAGGGAGTGGGGGGAGGAATGGGATGTATTTAGGGAAGCAGTGATGGCTTGCGCAAAAGATGCTTGTGGCATGAGAAGCATGGGAGGTTGGCAGATTAGAAATGGTAGTGAGTGGTGGGATGAAGAGGTAAGATTGTTAGTGAAAGAGAAGAGAGAGGCATTTGGACGGTTTTTGCAGGGAAATAATGGAAATGACTAGGAGTTGTCTAAAAGAAAGAGGCAGGAGGTCAAGAGAAAAGTGCAGGAGGTGAAAAAGAGGGCAAATGATATTTGGTGTGAGAGAGTATCATTAAATTTTAGGGATGATAAAAAGATGTTTTGGAAGGAGGTAAATAAAGTGCGTAAGACGAGGGAATCAATGGGAACTTCAGTGAAGGGGGCGAATGGGGACGTGATAACAAGTAGTGGTGCTGTAAGAAGGAGGTGGAGAGAGTATTTTGAAGGTTTGTTTAATGTGTTTCATGATAGAGTGAGAGATATCAGGTGTTTTGGTCGAGGTGTTGTGCAAAGTGAGAGGTTTAGGAAGCATGATTTGGTAAACAGAGAAAAGGTAGTAAAAGCTTTGCGGAAGATGAAAGCCGGCAAGGCAGCGGGTTTGGATGGTATTGCAGTGGAATCTGTTAAAAAGGGGGGGGGGGCTGTATTGTTGACTGGTTCGTAAGGTTACTTAATGTTTGTATGACTCATGGTGAGGTGTCTGAGGATTGGCGGAATGCTTGCCTAGTGCCATTGTACAAAGGCAAAAGGGATAAAAGTGAGTGCTCAAACTACAGAGGTATAGGTTTGTTGAGCATTCCCGGGAAATTATATAGGAGGGTATTGATTAAGAGGGTGAAGGCATGTACAGAGCATCAGATTTGGGAAGAGCAGTGTTGTTTCAGAAGTGGTAGAGGATGTGTGGATCTGGTGTTTGCTTTGAAGAATGTATGTGAAAAATACTTAGAAAAGCAAATGGATTTGTATGTAGCATTTATGGATCTGGAGAAGCCATATGACAGAGTTGATAGAATTGCTCTGTGGAATATATTGAGAGTATATGGTGTGGGAGGTAAGTTGTTAGAAGCAGTGAAAAGATTGTATCGAGGATATAAGGCATTTGTACGTGTAGGAGGAGAGGAGAGTGATTGGTTCTCAGTGAATGTTGATTTGCGGCAGGGGTATGTGATGTCTCCATGGTTGTTTAATTTGTTTATGAATGGGGTTGTTCGGGAGGTGAATGCAAGTGCTTTGGAAAGAGTGGCAAGTCTGTTGTGGATGAGAGAGCTTGGGAAGTGAGTCAGTTGTTGTTCGCTGATGATACAGTGCTGGTGCCTGATTCGTGTGAGAAACTGCAGAAGCTGGTGACTGAGTTTCGTAAAGAGTGTGAAAGAAGAAAGCTGAGAGTAAATGTGAATGAGGGCAAGGTTTTAGGTACAGTAGGGTTGAGGGACAAGTCAATTGGGAAGTAATCTTGAATGAAGAAAAACTGGAGGAAGTGAAGTGTTTTAGATATCTGGGAGTCGATTTGGCAGCGGATGGAACCATGGAAGCGGAAGTGAATCATAGGGTGGAAGAGGGCGCGAAAGTTCTCGGATTGTTGAAGAATGTGTGGGAGTCGAGAACATTATCTCGGAAAGCAAAAATGGGTATGTTTGAAGGAATAGTCGTTCCAACAATATCATATGGTTGCGAGGCGTGGACTATAGATACAGTTGTGCGGAAGAGGGTGGATGTGCTGGAATTGAGATGCTTTAGGACAATATGTGGCGTGAGGAGGTTTGACTGAGTAAGTAATGATAGAGTAATAGAGATGTGTGGTAATAAAACGAGTGTGGTTGAGAGAGCAGAAGAGGGTGTTTTGAAATGGTTTGGTAGCATGGAGAGGATGAGTGAGGAAACATTGACCAAGAGGATATATGTGGCAGAGGTGGAGGGAACGAGTAGAAGTGGGAAACGAAACTGGAGGTTGAAAGATGGAGTGAAAAAGATTTTGAGTGCAGGATGGTGAAAGGCGTTCAAGGAATAGAGTGAATTGGGACGATGTGGTATACCGGGGTCGACGTGTTGTCAATGTATTGAACTAGGGAATGTGAAGGTAAACCATGGAAAATTCTGTGGGGCCTGGATGTGGAAAGGGAGCTGTGATTTCGGTTCATTATTAGATGACAGCTAGAGATTGAGTGTGAACGAATGTGGCCTTTGTTGTCTATTCCTAGCGCTACGTCGCACACATGACGGGGGAGGGGGTTTTCATGTGTGGCGGGGTGGCGATGGGAATGAATAAACGGAGACATTATGAATTATGTACGTGTGTATATATGTATATGTCTGTGTCTGTATATATATGAATACGTTGAGACATATAGGTACGTATACTTGCGTGTGTGGACGTGTATGAATATATATTTATGTTTATGTGGGTGGGCTGGGCTATTCTTTCGTCTGTTTCCTTGTACTACCTCACTAACGCGGGAGACAGCGACAAAGCAAAATAGATAAATATATATATATATATATATATATATATATATATATATATATATATATATATATATATATATATATATATATATATATATATATATATATATATATATATATATATTTATAAGTATATGTATGTGGTTCCATATATATATATATGGAACCACTATTCCTTCAAACATACCCATTTTTGATTTCCGAGATAATGTTCTCGACTTCCACACATTCTTCAAGGCTCCCAGGATTTTCGCCCCCTCCCCCATCCTATGATTCACTTCCGCTTCCATGGTTCCATCCGCTGCCAGATCCACTCCCAGATATCTGAAACACTTTACTTTCTACAGTTTTTCTCCATTCAAACTTACCTCCCAATTGACTTGACCCTCAACCCTACTGTACCTAATAACCTTGCTCTTATTCACATTTACTCTTAACTTTCTTCTTTCACACACTTTACCAAACTCAGTCACCAGCTTCTGCAGTTTCTTACATGAATCAGCCACCAACGCTGTATCATCACCGAACAACAACTGACTCACTTCCCAATCTCTCTCATCCACAACAGACTGCATACTTGCCCCTATTTCCAAAACTTTTGCATTCACTTCCCTAACAACCCCATCCATAAACAAATTAAACAACCATGGAGACATCACACACCCCTGCCGCAAACCTACATTCACTGAGAACCAATCACTTTCCTCTCTTCCTACACGTACACATGCCTTACATCCTCGATAAAAACTTTTCACTGCTTCTAACAACTTGCCTCCCACACCGCATATTCTTAAAACCTTCCACAGAGCATCTCTATCAACTCCATCATATGCCTTCTCCAGATCCATAAATGCTACATACAAATCCATTTGTTTTTCTAAGTATTTCTCGCATACATTCTTCAAAGCAAACACCTGATCTACACATCCTCTACCACTTCTGAAACCACACTGCTCTTCCCCAATCTGATGCTCTGTACATGCCTTCACCCACTCAATCAATACCCTCCCATATAATTTACCAGGAATACTCAACAAACTTATACCTCTGTAATTTGAGCACTCACTCTTATCCCCTTTGCCTTTGTACAATGGCACTATGCAAGAAGTCCGCAAATCCTTAGGCACCTCACCATGAATCATACACACATTAAATAACCTTACCAACCAGTCAACAATACAGTCACCCTCTTTTTCAATAGATTCCACTGCAATACCATCCAAACCTGCTGCTTTGCCGGCTTTCATCTTCCGTAAAGATTTTACTACCTCTTCTCTATTTACCAAATTATTTTCCCTAACCCTCTCACTTTGCACACCACCTCGACCAAGACACCCCACATCTGCCACTCTATCATCAAAAACATTCAACAAACCTTCAAAATACTCACTCCATCTCCTTCTCACATCACCTCTACTTGTTATCACCTCCCCATTAGCCCCCTTCACTGTAGTTCCTATTTGCTCCCTTGTCTTACGCACTTTATTTACCTCCTTCCAAAACATCTTTTAATTCAGGGAGAATAAAAAAAAGATTTTTTTTTTTTTTTTGCTTTGTCGCTGTCTCCCGCGTTTGCGAGGTAGCGCAAGGAAGCAGACGAGAGAAATGGCCCAACCCACCCCCATACACATGTATATACATACACGTCCACACACGCAAATATACATACCTACACAGCTTACCATGGTTTACCCCAGACGCTTCACATGCCCTGATTAAATCCACTGACAGCACGTCAACCCCGGTATACCACATCGATCCAATTCACTCTATTCCTTGCCCTCCATTCACCCTCCTGCATGTTCAGGCTCCGATCACACAAAATCTTTTTCACTCCATCTTTCCACCTCCAATTTGGTCTCCCACTTCTCCTCGTTCCCTCCACCTCCGACACATATATCCTCTTGGTCAATCTTTCCTCACTCATTCTCTCCATGTGCCCAAACCATTTCAAAACACCCTCTTCTACTCTCTCAACCACGCTTTCTTTATTTCCACACATCTCTCTTACCCTTACGTTACTTACTCGATCAAACCACCTCACACCACACATTCTCCACAAACATATCATTTCCAGCACATCCATCCTCCTGCGCACAACTCTATCCATAGCCCACGCCTCGCAACCATACAACATTGTTGGAACCACTATTCCTTCAATCATACCCATTTTTCTTTCCGAAATAATGTTCTCGACTTCCACACATTCTTCAAGGCTCCCAGGATTTTCGCCCCCTCCCCCACCCTATGATCCACTTCCGCTTCCATGGTTCCATCCGTTGCCAGATCCACTCCCAGATATCTAAAACACTTTACTTCCTCAGTTTTTCTCTATTAAAACTTACCTCCCAATTAACTTGACCCTCAACCCTACTGTACCTAATAACCTTGCTCTTATCTACATTTACTCTTAACTTTCTTCTTTCACACACTTTACCAAACTCAGTCACCAGCTTTTGCAGTTTCTCACATGAATCAGCCACCAGCGCTGTATCATCAGCGAACAACAACTGACTCACTTCCCAAGCTCTCTCATCCACAACAGACTTCATATTTGCCCCTCTTTCCAAAACTCTTGCATTTACCTCCCTAACAACACAATCCATAAACAAATTAAACAACCATGGAGACATCACACACCCCTGCCGCAAACCTACATTCACTGAGAACCAATCACTTTCCTCTCTTCCTACACGTACACATGCCTTACATCCTCGATAAAACTTTTCACTGCTTCTAACAACTTGCCTCCCACACCATATATTCTTAATACCTTCCACAGAGCATCTCTATCAACTCTATCATATGCCTTCTCCAGATCCATAAATGCTACATACAAATCCATTTGCTTTCCTAAGTATTTCTCACACACATTCTTCAAATCAAACACCTGATCCAGACATCCTCTACCACTTCTGAAACCACACTGCTCTTCCCCAATCTGATGCTCTGTACATGCCTTCACCCTCTCAATCAATACCCTCCCATATAATTTACCAGGAATACTCAACAAACTTATACCTCTGTAATTTAAGCACTCACTCTTATCCCCTTTGCCTTTGTACAATGGCACTATGCACGCATTCCGCCAATCCTCAGGCACCTCACCATGAGTCATACATACATTAAATATCCTTACCAACCAGTCAATAATACAGTCACCCCCTTTTTTCACTGCTTCTAACAACTTGCCTCCCACACCATATATTCTTAAAACCTTCCAGAGAGCATCTTTATCAACTCTGTCATATGCCTTCTCCAGATCCATAAATGCTACATACATCCATTTGTTTTTCTAAGTATTTCTCACATACATTCTTCAAATCAAACACCTTATCCACACATCCTCTACCACTTCTGAAACCACACTGCTTTTCCCCAATCTGATGCTCTGTACATGCTTTCACCCTCTCAATCAATACCCTCTCATATAATTTACCAGGAAAACTCAACAAACTTCTACCTCTGTAATTTGAGCACTCACTCTTATCCCCTTTGCCTTTGTACAATGGCACTATGCAAGCATTAGCCAATACTCAGGCACCTCACCATGAATCATACATACATTAAATAACCTTACCAACCAGTCAACAATACAATCACCCCCTTTTTTGATAAATTCCACTGCAATACCATCCAAACCTGCTGCCTTGCCGGCTTTCATCTTCCGCATAGCTTTTACTACCTCTTCTCTATTTACCAAATCATTTTCCCTAACCCTCTCACTATGCACACCACCTCGACCAAAACACCCTATATCTGCCAATCTATCATGAAACACATTCAATAAACCTTCAAAATGCTCACTCCATCTACATGTCACATCACCACTACTTGTTATCACCTCCCCATTAGCCCCCTTCACTGAAGTTCCCATTTGCTCCCCTGCCTTACGCACTTTATTTACCTCCTTCCAAAACATCTTTTTATTCTCCCTGAAATTTAATGATACTCTCTCACCCCAACTCTCATTTGCCCTCTTTTCCACCTCTTGCACCTTTCTCTTCACCTCCTGCCTCTTTCTCTTATACATCTCCCACTCATTTGCATTTTTCCCCTGCAAAAATTGTCGAAATGCCTCTCTCTTCTCTTTCACTAATAATCTTACCTCTTCATCCCACCATTCACTACCTTTTCTAATCAACCCACCTCCCACGCTTCTCATGCCGCAAGCATCTTTTGCGCAAGCCATCACTGCTTCCCTAAATACATCCCATTCCTCCCCCACTCCCCTTACCTCCTTTGTTCTCACCTTTTTCCATTCTGTACTCAGTCTCTCCTGGTACTTCCTCGCACAAGTCTCCTTCCCAAGCTCACTTACTCTCACCACTCTCTTCACCCCAACATTCTCTCTTCTTTTCTGAAAACCCCCACAAATCTTCACCTTCGCCTCCACAAGACATCAGACATCCCTCCAGTTGCACCTCTCAGCACATTAACATCCAAAGGTCTCTCTTTCGTGCGTCTATCAATTAACACGTAATCCAATAACGCTCTCTGGCCATCTCTCCTACGTATATACGTATACTTATGTATGAATCGCTTTTTAAAACAGGTATTCCCAATCATCAGTCCTTTTTTAGTGTTTTTTTTTTTTTTTTTTTTTTTTTTTTTATACTTTGTCGCTGTCTCCCGCGTTTGCGAGGTAGCGCAAGGAAACAGACGAAAGAAATGGCCCCCCCCCCATACACATGCACATACACACGTCCACACACGCAAATATACATACCTACACAGCTTTCCATGGTTTACCCCAGACGCTCCACATGCCTTGCTTCAATCCACTGACAGCACGTCAACCCCTGTATACCACATGACTCCAATTCACTCTATTTCTTGCCCTCCTTTCACCCTCCTGCATGTTCAGGCCCCGATCACACAAAATCTTTTTCACTCCATCTTTCCACCTCCAATTTGGTCTCCCTCTTCTCCTCGTTCCCTCCACCTCCGACACATATATCCTCTTGGTCAATCTCTCCTCACTCATTCTCTCCATGTGCCCAAACCATTTCAAAACACCCTCTTCTGCTCTCTCAACCACGCTCTTTTTACTTCCACACATCTCTCTTACCCTTACGTTACTTACTCGATCAAACCACCTCACACCACACATTGTCCTCAAACATCTCATTTCCAGCACATCCATCCTCCTGCGCACATCTCTATCCATAGCCCACGCCTCGCAACCATACAACATTGTTGGAACCACTATTCCCTCAAACATACCCATTTTTGCTTTCCGAGATAATGTTCTCGACTTCCACACATTTTTCAAGGCTCCCAAAATTTTCGCCCCCTCCCCCACCCTATGATCCACTTCCGCTTCCATGGTTCCATCCGCTGACAGATCCACTCCCAGATATCTAAAACACTTCACTTCCTCCAGTTTTTCTCCATTCAAACTCACCTCCCAATTGACTTGACCCTCACCCCTACTGTACCTAATAACCTTGCTCTTATTCACATTTACTCTCAACTTTCTTCTTCCACACACTTTACCAAACTCAGTCACCAGCTTCTGCAGTTTCTCACATGAATCAGCCACCAGCGCTGTATCATCAGCGAACAACAACTGACTCACTTCCCAAGCTCTCTCATCCCCAACAGACTTCATACTTGCCCCTCTTTCCAAAACTCTTGCATTTACCTCCCTTACAACCCCATCCATAAACAAATTAAACAACCATGGAGACATCACACACCCCTGCCGCAAACCTACATTCACTGAGAACCAATCACTTTCCTCTCTTCCTACACGTACACATGCCTTACATCCTCGATAAAAACTTTTCACTGCTTCTAACAACTTGCCTCCCACACCATATATTCTTAATACCTTCCACAGAGCATCTCTATCAACTCTATCATATGCCTTCTCCAGATCCATAAATGCTACATACAAATCCATTTGCTTTTCTAAGTATTTCTCACATACATTCTTCAAAGCAAACACCTGATCCACACATCCTCTACCACTTCTGAAACCGCACTGCTCTTCCCCAATCTGATGCTCTGTACATGCCTTCACCCTCTCAATCAATACCCTCCCATATAATTTACCAGGAATACTCAACAAACTTATACCTCTGTAATTTGAGCACTCACTCTTATCCCCTTTGCCTTTGTACAATGGCACTATGCACGCATTCCGCCAATCCTCAGGCACCTCACCATGAGTCATACATACATTAAATAACCTTACCAACCAGTCAACAATACAGTCACCCCCTTTCTTAATAAATTCCACTGCAATACCATCCAAACCTGCTGCCTTGCCGGCTTTCATCTTCCGCAAAGCTTTTACTACCTCTTCTCTGTTTACCAAATCATTTTCCCTAACCCTCTCACTTTGCACACCACCTCGACCAAAACACCCTATATCTGCCACTCTGTCATCAGACACATTCAACAAACCTTCAAAATACTCATTCCATCTCCTTCTCACATCACCGCTACTTGTTATCACCTCCCCATTTACGCCCTTCACTGAAGTTCCCATTTGCTCCCTTGTCTTACGCACCCTATTTACCTCCTTCCAGAACATCTTTTTATTCTCCCTAAAATTTACTGATAGTCTCTCACCCCAACTCTCATTTGCCCTTTTTTTCACCTCTTGCACCTTTCTCTTGACCTCCTGTCTCTTTCTTTTATACTTCTCCCACTCAATTGCATTTTTTCCCTGCAAAAATCGTCCAAATGCCTCTCTCTTCTCTTTCACTAATACTCTTACTTCTTCATCCCACCACTCACTACCCTTTCTAAACAGCCCACCTCCCACTCTTCTCATGCCACAAGCATCTTTTGCGCAATCCATCACTGATTCCCTAAATACATCCCATTCCTCCCCCACTCCCCTTACTTCCATTGTTCTCACCTTTTTCCATTCTGTACACAGTCTCTCCTGGTACTTCCCCACACAGGTCTCCTTCCCAAGCTCACTTACTCTCACCACCTTCTTCACCCCAACATTCACTCCTCTTTTCTGGAAACCCATACTAATCTTCACCTTAGCCTCCACAAGATAATGATCAGACATCCCTCCAGTTGCACCTCTCAGCACATTAACATCCAAAAGTCTCTCTTTCGCACGCCTGTCAATTAACACGTAATCCAATAACGCTCTCTGGCTATCTCTCCTACTTACATAAGTATACTTATGTATATCTCGCTTTTTAAACCAGGTATTCCCAATCATCAGTCCTTTTTCAGCACATAAATCTACAAGCTCTTCACCATTTCCATTTACAACACTGAACACCCCATGCATACCAATTATTCCCTCAACTGCCACATTACTCACCTTTGCATTCTATAATCTCTTCACCATTTCCATTTACAACACTGAACACCCCATGTGCACCAATTCTTTCCTCAACTGCCACATTACTCACCTTTGCATTCAAATCACCCATCACTATAACCTGGTCTTGTGCATCAAAACTACTAACACACTCACTCAACTGCTCCCAAAACAATTGCCTCTAGTGATCTTTCTTCTCATGCCCATGTGCGTATGCACCAATAATCACCCATATTTCTCCAACCACTTTCAGTTTTACCCATATCAGTCTAGAATTTACTTTTTTACACTCTATTACATACTCCCACCACTCCTGTTTCAGGAGGACTGCTACTTCTTCCCTTACTCTTGTCCACTCACTAACCCCTAACTTTACTCCCAAGACATTTCCAAACCACTCTTCACCTTTACCCTTGAGCTTCGTTACACTCAGAGCAAAACCATCCAGGTTTCTCTCCTCAAACATACTACCTATCTCTCCTTTTTCGCATTTTGGTTACATCCACACATATTTACACACGCCAATCTGAGCCTTCGAAGAGGATGAGCACTCCCCGCGTGACTCCTTCTTCTGTTTCCCTTTGTAGAAAGTTAAAATACAAGGAGGGGAGGGTTTCCAGCCCCAGTTCCCGTCCCCTTTAGGCGCCTTCTACGACACGTGAGGTATGCGTGGGAATTATTCTATATAACCATATATATATATATATATATATATATATATATATATATATATATATATATATATATATATATATATATATATATATATATATATTTATTATTTTGCTTTGTCGCTGTCTCCCGCGTTAGCGAGGTAGCGCAAGGAAACACACGAAAGAATGTTCCAACCCACCCACATACACATGTATATACATACACGTCCACACACGCAAATATACATACCTATACATCTCAATGTACACATGTAAATACACACACAGACATATAAATATATACACATGTACATAGTTCATACTGTCTGCCTTTATTCATTCCAATCACCACCCCGCCACACGTTGATAACAACCCCCTCCCCCCTCATGTGTGCGAGGTAGCGCTAGGAAAAGACAACAAAGGCCCCATTCGTTCACACTCAGTCTCTAGTTGTCATGTAATAATGCACCGAAACCACAGCTCCCTTTCCACATCCAGGCCCCAAAGAACATTCCATGGTTTACCCCACTCGCTTCACATGCCCTGGTTCAATGCATTGACAGCACGTCGACCCCGGTATACAAGATCGCTCCAATTCACTCTATTCCTTGCACGCCTTTCACCCTCCTGCATGTTCAGGCCCTGATCACTCAAAATCTTTTTCACTCCATCTTTCCACCCTCAATTTGGTATCCCACTTCTCCTCGTTCGCTCCACCTATGACACATATATCCTCTTTGTCAATCTTTCCTCACTCATTCTCTCCATGTGACCAAACCATTTCAAAACACCCTCTTCTGCTCTCTCAACCACACTCTTTTCAATTCCAGACATCTTTCTTACCCTTACATTACTTACTCGGTCAAACCACATCACACCACATATTGTCCTCAAACATCTCATTTCCAGCACATCCACCCTCCTGCGCACAACTCTATCCAAAGCCCATGCCTCGCAACCATACAACATTGTTGGAACGACTATTCCTTCAAACATACCCATTTTTGCTTTCCGATATAATGTTGCCGACTTCCAAACCTTCTTCAAAGCTCCCAGAAATTTCGCCCCATCCCCCACCCTATGATTCACTTCCACTTCCATGGTTCCATCCGCTGCCAGATCTACTCCCAGATATCTAAAACGCTTTACTTCCTCCAGTTTTTCTCCATTCAAACTTACCTCCCAATTGATTTGACCCTCAACCCTACTGTACCTAATAACCTTGCTCTTACTCACATTTACTCTTAACTTTCTTCTTTGATACGCTTTACCAAACTTAGTTACCATCTTCTGCAGTTTCTCACATGAAACAGCCACCAGCGCTGTATCATCAGCGAACAACAACTGACTCACTTCCCAAGCTCTCTCATCCACAACAGACTGCATGCTTGACCCTCTTTCCAAAACTCTTGCATTCACCTCCCTAACAACAAAATCCATAAACAAGTTAAACAACCATGGAGACATCACACCCCTGCCGCAAACCTACATTCACTGAGAACCAATCACTTTCCTCTCTTCCTACACGTACATATGCCTTACATCCTCGATTAAAACTTTTCACTGCTTCCAACAACTTGCCTCCCACATCATATATTCGTAATACCTTCCACACAGCATCTTTATCAACTCCGCCATATGCCTTCTCCAGATCCATAAATGCTACATAAAAATTCATTTGCTTTTCTAAGTATTTCTCACATACATTCTTCAAAGGAAACACCTGATCCACACATCCTCTACCACTTCTGAAACCACACTGCTCCTCCCCAATCTGATGTTCTGTACATGCCTTCAACCTCTCAATCAATACCCTCCCATACAATTTACCAGGAATACTCAAAAACTTATACCTCTGTAATTTGAGCACTCACTCTTATCCCCTTTATCTTTTTACAATGGCACTATGCAAGCATTCCGCCAATCCTTAGTTACCTCACCATGAATCATACATACATTCAATAACCTTACCAAACAGTCAACAATACAGTCACCCCCTTTTTTTAACAAATTCCACTGCGATACCATCCAAACCTGCTGCCTTGCCGGCTTTCATCTTCCGCATAGCTTTTACTACCTCTTCTCTGTTTACTAAATGATTCTCCCTGATCCTCCTACTTTGAACATCACCTCATCGAAAACACCCTATATCTTACACTCTATCATCAAACACATTCAACAAACCTTCAAAATACTCACTCCATCTCCTTCTCACGTCACCAGTACTTGTTATCATCTCCCCATTATCCCCCTTCACTGAAGTTCCCATTTGCTCCCTTGTCTTACGCACTTTATTTACCTCCTTCCAAAAATCTTTTCATTTTCTCTAAAATTCAATCATACTCTCTCACCCCAACTTTCATTTGCCCTCTGTTTCACCTCTTGCACCTTTCTCTTGACCTCCTCCCTCTTTCTTTTGTACATCTCCCACTCATTTGCATTTTTTCCCTGCAAAAATCGTCCAAATGCCTCTCTCTTCTCTTTCACTAATAATCTTACTTCTTCATCCCACCACTCACTACCCTTTCTAATCAACCCACCTCCCACACTTCTCATGCCACAAGCATCTCTTACGCAAGCCATCACTACTTCCCTAAACACATCCCATTCCTACCCCACTCCCCTTTCCTTCTTTGTTCTCACCTTTTTCCATTCTGTACTCAGTCTCTCCTGGTACTTCCTCACACAAGTCTCTTTCCCAAGCTCACTTACTCTCACCACTCTCTTCACCCCAACATTCTCTCTTCTTTTCTGAAAACCCATACAAATCTTCACCTTCGCCTCCACAAGATAATGATCAGACATCCCTTCAGTTGCACCTCTCAGCACATTAGCATCCAAGTGTCTCTCTTTGGCACGCCTATCAATTAACACGTAATCCAATAACGCTCTCTGGCTATCTCTCCTGTTTACATACGTACACTTATGTATATCTCGCTTTTTAAACCAGGTATTCCCAATCACCAGTCCTTTTTCAGCACATAAATCTACAAGCTCTTCACCATTTTCCATTTACAACACTGAACACCCCATGTATACCAATTACTCCCTCAACTGCCACATTACTAACCTTTGCGTTCAAATCACTCATCACTATAACCCGGTCTTGTGCATCGAAACCACTAACACACTCATTCAGCTGATCCCAAAACACTTGCCTCTCATGATCTTTCTTCTCATGCCCAGGTGCATATGCAAAAATAATCACCCATCAACTTTCAGTTTTACCCATGTCAATCTAGAATTTACTATTCTTCACTTTAGCACATACTCCCACAAATCCTGTTTCAGGAGTAGTGCTACTCCTTCCCTTGCTCTTGTCCTCTCACTAACCCCTGACTTTACTCCCAAAACATTTCCAAACCACTCTTCCTCTTTACCCTTGAGCTTCGTTTCACTCAGAGCCAAAACATCCAGGTTCCTTTCCTCAAACATACTACATATCTCTCCTTTTATCTCATCTTAGTTACATCCACACACATTTAGACACCCCAATCTGAGCTTTCGAGGAGGGTGAGCACTCCCCGCGTGACTCCTTCTTCTGTTTCCCCTTTTAGAAAATTAAAATTCAAGGAGGGGAGGGTTTCTGGCCCCCCGCTCCCGTCCCTTTTAGTCGCCTTCTACGACACGTGAGGAATGCGTGTGAAGTATTCTTTATTCCCCTATCCCCAGGGATATATATATATATATATATATATATATATATATATATATATATATATATATATATATATATATATATATATATATTTTTTTTTTTTTTTTTTCATACTATTCGCTATTTCCCGCGATAGCGAGGTAGCGTTAAGAACAGAGGACTGGGCCCTTGAGGGAATATCCTCACCTGGACCTCTTCTCTGTTCCTTCTTTTGGAAAAAAAAAAAAAAAAAAAAAAAAAAAAAAAACGAGAGGGGAGGATTTCCAGCCCCCCGCTCCCTTCCCTTTTAGTCGCCTTCTACGACACGCAGGGAATACGTGGGAAGTATTCTTTCTCCCCTATCCCCAGGGATAGGGGAGAAAGAAAAAATATAAATAAGTAAAATACATTTCATATATCTCATTTTGCTGGCCAACTCTGAATAAATCCTTATATGTACAATATCTTCATCGATTTCGACGACTGTCATTCCTTTTCAAGTAAGGAATTTGTTCCCAGTCCCACACCAGTATGTCCTCACTCAGGCCTGGCATGGATATATACCTAAACTTTGGTATGGACACTACTTATGCCTGAAAGCCATGACCAAGGCTTACAATGTACACATGATGCTGTCTCTGTCCTATTTGGGTGTTCTAAGCACAACTACAACCCTTGGAATTCTGACAAAGTTTTGCTCTAGCTTTCAGCCGGACTGATTACTCACGTCTTGCCATTAGTCTCTCTCTGTAGATAACTAGATATCCGATTAGAAGCAGCATCAATAGCACCTCCAATGCGCCCTTTCTTGCTTACTGGTCCCATGGTGGATGCAGCTGGTACAGTAGGTGTAGGTAATACACTACTTAATTTAGTGCTGTCCTCATCATGGTCTAATTCAGCACTTAAATTAAAGCCACTGCGGCTTCGTTTCCGGCTATTAGTTAAACTACTCGAATCCTCATCCATCATTGTGTCTTCATTCTCTCTGTCATCTGGTCTTTGTTTATTTGGCAGAGAAGGTTTAAGCGTCAGAACAGTATTTGTCGTTTTCTTTGTCACGCCTGTTAGTACTTTGGTTGACCCTTTAGGTGCTGTCACTTGCAGTTCAGGCGGCAGGTAAGATTTTACATTTACAAAGTTGGGGTCTTCATGTTTCTTGAAATACATAGGAGGTATCCGGGGTTCAGATGGGAACTCTTTCATCTCAAAACTTGTTGTCTTGGATAAAATCAAGCCCATATATATATATATATATATATATATATATATATATATATATATATATATATATATATATATATATATATATATATATATATATATATATATATATATATGGTAAAACGCCATATGGTAAAACGCCATCAGCTGGCTATATGCGTCTGTTCGGAAATAACCGGTATAGACCCCGTTGCTCACCATTGTGAGACGAAGGGTATTCGAGTACTTAGTATTTCGAATAGTTGTTTCGTATTATACAGTCCCATAGCCTAGCGGTTAGCATGCCTGCCTCTTGCACAGGGGTCCCGGGTTCGATCCTGGCTGTTGGAGGTTTGTATGATATATATATATATATATATATATATATATAAAATGTGTGTGTGTATGTGTCTAGGTTTCCGGTTTCCTTTACTAAAGCCACATAATAATTGCCATTTTCCACTTCCCTCGCACTTTACCTTCCTTCATCGACGTCTTGAACAACGTGCAGTTGGGCACATCTGCACATTTCCTCAGTACACATGGAGAACCATCATCAGGACTATGAGCGTTACATAAGTTAAGGCTTTTCATCATTCTCTTTATGTTTATTCTGAGTATTGGAAGGCTTTATGAGACCTTCTCTTTTTTCTGTGTCTGGTGTTGAGTTATTATGCCTTCCACATAGGAAACACTTTAACTTCTGACAAGCTCCTCACATGCACTACAACATGTCGTTCTGGCTCCCTTATCCAAATTAGCTGCTCAAATATAGAGTCTGCTGCTGGTGAAGAGATGAATTTATGGAAAGGGTTTAGAGTTATCACTTGTATTGACCTCAATATTCTTTTCAAACTTTCTTTGTTCGTCCTTTCTTATCTTCCTATACCCAGTTTTCGCTTTCTCTCATATCTTTCAAATTCTCGTTGACTCTAATACCGCCTATATTCCCTCCACAATACATTACTAAACTCTTTTGCTTTTTTTCAACATCTTAAGTTGAACCACATCTCTTTCTTTTTGGATCTTCACTCCTTTAGTATCCGCTGCAAGTAATTCGTCTGCTCCACTCTAAACTACACCCACCTGACCTGGGAAAAGCACATGTAACCTACCTACAATCCAAAAATTCCTACAACAATCACTGCCTACTAACCACTAACATTCAGCACTTACATAACGAGAGAAAGATGCTTTCAATACAATCTCACCTTAATACGTTGTACACTCAGGTCTTTGCACCATCACTGGACCTTCCAGTCTAAATTTACGCTTAAAGATTATCTTCCCGAACAAATACGGTACTAACAATTACACACACACACACACACACACACACACACACACACACACACACACACACACACACACGCACACACACACACACACACACACACACACACACAACACACACACTACTTGACCTGCGGTCCGTCCCACACGCTGGACGCGACAAACTTTCTGAGCGCTGCGGGAACCCTGTACAGAAGGAGATCCTGAGACATTTCCACGATCATATCTCCTCTGTGGGTCTGGTTTCATCTGTTCTTTTACATCCTCATTTATCATAAAACGATCAGACTCAAGCATGAAACATTTATCAGCTGGTGCGTCATTTCCATTATTCTCGATGTCCATGTAACTGTGTGTAAACCTAAGATTAAGTAGTGATCATAGTGATTATAGTATGCTCATTGACATGCTGATACGGCAAGTTCTGTACACACTCTAAGAACTTATGTGTCCATGACTGTCTCCATGAGTACTAGATTCTCACCATTTTTCTTTTCATAATATTTTTTTAATGTAGTGTTGGGACCTTAGAGATGTTATCATGCATGAGTGTTGCAGGATGGATTTAACAGTTGCAGCTGTCGTATTAGCTGTATAGCGCAGATGAAGTGTCGTTTTATACATATATAGTCCAATAGAAACATAGTCTATATGTAATGAGAGTAATACTCTTTTTGTATTCCACAGGATGTTCTTTTAGTGATGACATAATGTGATTCTCGACCTTTTATTGATGGCATATATATGTGTTAATTAGAAATAGTGTGTGTGTGTGTGTGTGTGTGTGTGTGTGTGTGTGTGTGTGTGTGTGTGGAAATTCTTGCTCTAATTTTTTGATGAATTTCATTAGTGTCCTGCTCCTCGAGGATTGACATACAAAGCAGTGGTCATTACGTTCACTAATGGTGAACTACACTCACGATGTCACACCGCCATAATGAGTCCTCATTAATGCAGTGATGCCAGGTGAGTGGCTCTCCACGCTACCCTGCTACCACTGCCACAATGCTTTTCCTCGTCTGTCTAATTCATGAGGTCGACCTGCTTCCCTCCCAGCTAACCTCCTCCACTGGGGATCCTCATTCACAGTTGAGAATAATGAAAGCTTTGAGACTATGGATCATATAGATATTTTGGATGTAGGGAATAATAAGTATCAATACCTTTAAACAAAACCCACTTTCCCCCATGTGTAGGTATTACTTTGGTTTTTGCTTTCTAGAGCTGGCTGCTTGTGTGCTCCCACCACTAGCTAGACCAGGCAGTACTCGGCAAGCTGCTCTGCCACACGATTATTGTGTGGCCATCGGCAACTCTAGCTGGACTGTCGTGATACCAGCTTCTTTTCTTACACGTCGGAGTTTTGGAAATCTTTACCATCTCATGTCTTTCCCAGTAACTATGATCTGGCATATTTCTCAATCATTTGTAAATATTTCCCCTTGTCTATCTTTTTCCGTTTCATAATCCACTCTATATTTCATTGAAGGCCCGGCCTTGATGTGGACTTTTGTCTTCAACATAAAAAAAAGTTTAAGATCAATGAATATATTTGGACGGTGCACAGAGAAACATAAGATACGCAAAGCCCAGGTCCAGGTCAAGGTGACGGCAGATTAAGCTTTGGGTATCTTTCTTGACTGTTTGCTGAAGCAACTGGTGGGTAGAAGCTGCTCATCGTTCTTGGGATGGTGATGCAGAGAAAGCTGGGAAATATGAAGAGAAAAGTATGAGGGTCACAGATTCCAAGACAGACCCCAGGTCCTACGTCGTCGGTAAGTTAAGGCGTTGTATTCAGGGAAGAATATAGTGGCTGTTTAAGAGCCTGCATAGTACTAGGACCTCCAGAAAAGTATTATAAAAAGAAATATAAGTGACATTAATATTAAAGGGACAGTGTAACGATTAATGGGAAATGACAGTGAAGCTAGATCAAAGATAATCATGTAAAGTACATCATTTTCTGTGAGGTAGGCTCACGGGAATTCGTCGATGGCTTTGTTAAGGGCAGTACAGGATAGTGTCGTGTACTCTTTAATGACTGGCTGTTGCTTTTGCCATAAGTACACTGTAATGCATGTAATACACTTGTCTCAGATGTGGTTCATGTTCAGTTTCATGTCGCCTCTGTATATGCTGACATTCTGAGGTATAACCGGTATATAGTGCTAATTGGTGCTCTAATTTTCTAGACGATAAAAAGTTATTTTGCGGCGTAGTCTAAATTGTAGTACCAGGAGGAAGGAAGGGGATATGACTATTTCAGTAGATTGACCGGCCCAAAATCCTCTACGGTCCTAGCTCTAGACCTGGCTGTATGGTGTCAGGTGTGCTGGCAGGCAGTGATCAAAGGTCGATAAGGCAGAATCTCTATACCAGTCAAACATCAAAGAACATTGCTTACGAGTTAGTTAATTAGTCCATTTGTATTTTAGAATGTTAACGGCTAAATTGTATACTTGAAATACGCGTTTATTCAGATTTTAACCTGTATACATTCTAATCACTTCATATACTGTGGATTCTATGACTCTCACGCAGTTATCTTTTGCATAGTGATTATGTTATTATCGCTGGCAGCAGATTTGGTGTCATGATTTATACATCTATCTAAGTTACGCCAAACTATATTTTCTTTAGTGTCACCCTAAATCTACCATAGAAAATGAAGTCCTTAAGAGTAGGAGAAACATAAGAATTCTAGAGCCGTTTACGAAAGTAAGTAACTTCTCTTTTTTATATCTGGTTGACATTTTTATCAAGCACATTGTGACTTGTCCTTAATGACACAACCATAGCTCAATGGTGTTTTTTTCTAAATGACATCGAACTGCAAGGATAAGATGATACTGTGAAACGCAATTTACAAATTTCTAAGGTTACTGGAGTTAGCGATGAAGACGGAGGAGTATAAGTGATCACTGTCCTTTGACTTCACTTCTTAATTATTTTCTACTATGATATCTTAGAAATTGAAAAAATTTACATTTCATTCACATTTACCTTTTGAAACCGGTAATATTATTAGTGGTGCTGCAGTTTTAGTCTTTTTATCAATGAATATTCTGTAAAGATACTACTCGGGGTCATGTGGGCTTCAGGCATATCGACTACTAGGGTCAGTAAAGCCGTCTACCTCGAGCTATAACCAACAGTCAAAAAATATTGAACACTTCCTTCAGTCGTTCAGTACAATTATAAGATCACACACGATCTTCAGTCGTTCAGTACAATTATAAGATCACACACGATCTTCAGTCGTTCAGTACAATTATAAGATCACACACGATCTTCAGTCGTTCAGTACAATTATAAGATCACACACGATCTTCAGTCGTTCAGTACAATTATAAGATCACACACGATCTTCAGTCGTTCAGTACAATTATAAGATCACACACGACCTTCAGTCGTTCAGTACAATTATAAGATCACACACGATCTTCAGTCGTTCAGTACAATTATAAGATCACACACGATCTTCAGTCGTTCAGTACAATTATAAGATCACACACGATCTTCAGTCGTTCAGTACAATTATAAGATCACACACGATCTTCAGTCGTTCAGTACAATTATAAGATCACACACGATCTTCAGTCGTTCAGTACAATTATAAGATCACACACGATCTTCAGTCGTTCAGTACAATTATAAGATCACACACGATCTTCAGTCGTTCAGTACAATTATAAGATCACACACGATCTTCAGTCGTTCAGTACAATTATAAGATCACACACGATCTTCAGTCGTTCAGTACAATTATAAGATCACACACGATCTTCAGTCGTTCAGTACAATTATAAGATCACACACGATCTTCAGTCGTTCAGTACAATTATAAGATCACACACGATCTTCAGTCGTTCAGTACAATTATAAGATCACACACGATCTTCAGTCGTTCAGTACAATTATAAGATCACACACGATCTTACTCCATTTATGGCTCTTGTGGTCATTAATTCCCGGGGTTGTTGAAACGACTGAGTTGATATGTATTTCCAGTTTTCCATAATATTTATTCAATTGCTGAATGACGTAATCTATATAGCATATAATGATAACAGAACTAATTTTGCCGATGGATTTTTCGTGTTTTCCAGTAGTTTGGAAGGTTTAATGCAGAGATTTTTGACAGGAGTCACGTCCATGTAAGTGGACCTGTCGTCAGAAGATCAGGTCATTAAGTACATATATACGTAGCGTATCAATTCTATGAACTATCGTTATCTGTGGTATAGAAACTATAAATTATCTAAAGCTGATATATAAAATCAACTAGACTAAAATGTGAAGAGATTGATCGTAAATCATTGAGAAGTTTGTCTCACACATGGCAACTGAGCAGCCTGGGCGTGGCTCCTCTCGTCAGCGATGAGTTTTGCTGTAGTTTATGTTACCACTTAACATACCAGACCCACCTTGAGAGATCTGTTGTCAAATTAGTGAAGTATTGTTTGAATCGTGTTTCCATAAATCTAATTGAATGACTAAAACTCTGAAGTAAGGGGAAGAAAGATAAAACAGGTGGAACTAAAACCCTGGATAAAAATGTTAGAAATACGTATTGTCTCTCTGATGGAAGACAGGATTCACTCGTACCGGGTACACATACAGCCTACAGTGAAGATGTGTGTGGTCTTGAAATTATACCGAATATCTGAACAATGTTATTCACTCTATATTTTCTAAAAGGGCGTTATCGACCCAGGCAGTCGATAGACCTAAAGCCGAAAGAACCAGATGAAATAACGGAAAGAGAAAAGTCAGCCGTGCCTTTCACTCTCTACTGTTTAATTCCTGAAGGTTCAGTAACATGTACAGAGCTTTTCACTCTTCCGAAAAGTTTGGCATGAAAATGGTAAAAAAGAAAACAGCGCTTCTGGATGAGAGATATTTTGCCTCTTTTTATTTCGCAGCGACCAGGAAGCATTTTAGCAGGGGCTTTGACACTTACCCACGAAACAATCTGTACGAACTACCAACCAGAAAAGGGAGACGAATATATATATATATATATATATATATATATATATATATATATATATATATATATATATATATATATATATATATATATATATATATATATATATATATATATATATATATATATATATATGTATATGTATATATATCTGTATATATATATATTATCTTTTTTTTTTATTTTGCTTTGTCGCTGTCTCCCGCGTTTGCGAGGTAACGCAAGGAAACAGACGAAAGAAATGGCCCAACCCACCCCCATACCCATGTACATACACTCACGTCCACACACGCAAATATACATATCTATACATCTCAACGTACACATATATATACACACACACACACATACATATATACCCATGCACACAATTCACACTGTCTGCCTTTATTCATTTCCATCGCCACCCCGCCACACATGGAAAACCATCCCCCCCCTCATGTGTGCGGGGTAGCGCTAGGAAAAGACAACAAAGGCCCCACTCGCTCACACCCAGCCTCCAGCTGTCATGCAATAATGCCCGAAACCACAGCTCCCCCTCCACATCCATGCCCATCACCTTCCATGGTTCACCCCAGACGATTCACATGCCCTGATTCAATCCACTGACAGCACGTCAACCCCGGTATACCACATCGATCCAATTCACTCTATTCCTTGCCCGCCTTTCACCCTCCTGCATGTTCAGGCCCCAATCACTCAAAATCTTTTTCACTCCATCTTTCCACCTCCAATTTGGTCTCCCACTTCTCCTCGTTCCCTCCACCTCCGACACATATATCCTCTTGGTCAATCTTTCCTCACTCATTCTCTCCATGTGCCCTAACCATTTAAAAACACCCTCTTCTGCTCTCTCAACCACGCTCTTTTTATTTCCACACATCTCTCTTACCCTTACATTACTTACTCGATCAAACCACCTCACACCACACATTGTCCTCAAACATCTCATTTCCAGCACATCCACCCTCCTCCGCACAACTCTATCCATAACCCACGCCTCGCAACCATACAACATTGTTGAAACCATTATTCCTTCAAACATACCCATTTTTGCTTTCCGAGATAATGTTCTCGACTTCCACACATTCTTCAAGGCTCCCAGAATTTTCGCCCCCTCCCCCACCCTATGATTCACTTCCGCTTCCATGGTTCCATCCGCTGCCAGATCCACTCCCAGATATCTAAAACACTTTACTTCCTCCAGTTTTTCTCCATTCAAACTTACCTCCCAATTGCCTTGACCCTCAACCCTACTGTACCTAATAACCTTGCTCTTATTCACATTTACTCTTAACTTTCTTCTTTCACACACTTTACCAAACTCAGTCACCAGCTTCTGCAGTTTCTCACATCAATCAGCCACCAGCGCTGTATCATATTTTTTTTCATTTTTATCATTTTTTTTTTAAATTTTCCAAAAGAAGGAACAGAGAAGAGGGCCATATGAGGATATTCCCTCAAAGGCCCAGTCCTCTGTTCTTAACGCTACCTCGCTAATGCGGGAAATGGCGAATAGTATAAAAAAAAAAAAATATATATATATATATATATATATATATATATATATATATATATATATATATATATATATATATATATATATATATATATATATATATATATATATATATATATACCTATGAGTCCATGGGGAAAATGATATACGATAAGTTATCAAGTGCACCTTCGCGTAATAATCACATCATCAGGGGAGACACAAGAGAGAAATATAACGGTCAGCTGATATACAACGAAGAGACGTAACTAGGACGCCATTTGGTAAACATGCTATTGTCCAACACAAACAACGAGCGTATCAAAAACTTATCATGTGAACAAAAAGTTAGGAAAAGACAACAATGGCCACATTCGTTCACACTGAGTCTCTAGCTGTCATGTATAATGCATCGAAACCTCAGCTCCCTTCCCACATCCAGGCCCCACAAAACTTTCCAAGGTTTGCCTCGGACGCTTCACATGCCCTGGTTCAAATCATTAACAGCACGTCGACCCCGGTAAACAACATCGTTCCAATTCACTCTATTCTTTGCATGCCTTTCATCCGCATGCATATTCAGGCCCCGATCACTCAAGATCTTTTTTCACTACATCCTTCCACCTCTGACACATATATCCTCTTTGTCAGTCTTCCCTCACTCATTTTCTCCAAGTGACCCTCTTCTGCTCTCTCAACCACACTCTTTTTATTACCACACATCTCTCTTACCCTTTCATTACTTACTCGATCAAACCGCCTCACATCACATATTGGCCTCAATCATCTCATTTCCAACACATCCACCCTCCGCACAACCCTATCTATAGCCCTCGCCTCGCGCCCATATAACATTCTTGGAACCACTATTCCTTCAAACATACCCATTTTTGCTTTCCGAGATAATATTCTCGCCTTCCAAATACTTTTAAACGCTCCTAGAACCTTCCTCCTTCCCCACCCTGTGCCTCACTTCCGCTTCCATGGTTTCACCCGCTGTCAAATCAACTCCCAGATATCTAAAACACTTCACTTCTTCCAGTTTTTCTCCATTCAATCTTCCCTCACAATTGACTTGTCCCTCAGCCCTACTTTACCTAATACACTTGCTCTTATTCACATATACTCTCAGCTTTCTTCTTTCACACACTTTACTAAACTCGGTCACCAGCTTCTGCAGTTTCTCACCCAAATCAGCCAGCAGAGCTGTGTCATCAGGGAACAACTCATTCACTTTCCAAGCCCTCTCATCCACAACAGACAGCATACTTGCCCCTCTCTCCAAAACTCTTGCATTCACCTCCTTAACAACTCCATCAATAAACAAGTTAAACAACCATAGAGACATCACGCACTCCTACCGCAGCCGACATTCACTGGGAGCCAATCACTTTCCTCTCTTCCTACACGTACACATGCCTTACATCCTCGATAAAAACTTTTCACTGCTTCTAACAACTTACCTCCCACACCATATATTCTTAATACCTTCCACAGAGCATCTCTATCAACTCTATCATGTGCCTTCTCCAGATCCATGAATTCTACATACAAATCTATTTGTTTTTCTAAGTATTTCTCACATACATTCTTCAAAGCTAACACCTGATCCACGCATCCTTTACCACTTCTGAAACCACACTGCTCTTCCCCAATCTGATGCTCTGTACATGCCTTCATCCTCTCAATCAATTCCCTCCCATATAATTTACCAGGAATGCTCAACAAAGTTATGCGTCTGTAGTTTCAATACTCAACTTTATCCCCTTTCCCTTTGTACAATGGCACTATGCATGCATTCCGCCAATCCTCAAGCACCCAGCCATGAACCATACATACATTGAATATCCTCACTAACCAGTCAACAACACGGTCACCTTCTTTTTTAAGAAAGTCCACAGCAATACCATCCAAACCCGCCGCCTTGACGGCTTTCATCTTATTCAAAGCTTTCACTACCTCTTCTCTGTTTACCAAACCATTCTCCCTGACCCTCTCACTTCGCAAACCACCTCGACCAAAACACCCTATATCTGCCACTCTCATCTAACACGTTCAACAAACCTTCAAAATATTCACTCCATCCCCTTCTCACATCACCACTACTTGTTATTACCTCCCTATTAACCCCCTTCACCGATGTTTCCATTTGTTCTCTTGTCTTACGCACTTTATTTACCTCCTTCCAGAACATCTTTTTATTCTTCCTAAAATTTAATAATATTCTCTCAACCCAACTCTCATTTACCTCTTTTTCACCTCTTGCACTTTCTCTTGACCTGCTGCCTCTATACATTATAAATCTCCCAATTATTTGCACTATTTCCCTGCAAAAAATCGTCCAAATGCCTCTCTTTTTTTTCTCACTAATTTTCTTATTTCTTCATCCCACCCTCCACCACACTCTCTAATCTTTCCACCTCCCACGCTTCTCATGGCACACGCATCTTTTACGCAAGCCATCAATGCTTCCCTAAATACATCCTCCCCACTCCACTTACGTCCTTTGCTCTCACATTTTTCCATTCTGCACTCAGTTTCTCCTGGAAATTCCTCACACAAGTCTCCTTCCGAAGCTCACTTACTCTCACCACTCTCTTTATCCTAACATTTTCTTATCTTTACCGAAAACCTCTACAAATCTTCCCCTTAGCCTCCACAAGATAATGATCGGACATCCCTCTAGCTACACCTCTCAGCACATTGATATTCAAAAGTCTCTCTTTCACGAACATATGAATTTATACGTAATCCAATAACGTTTCCTGGCCATGTATCCTATTTACATTCGTATAATTATGTATATCTCTCTTTTTAAAGCAGGTATTCCCGATCACCGGTCCTTTTCCAGCACACAAATCTACAGGTTCTTAACCATTTCCATTTATAACACTAAACACCCCATGTGCACCAATTATTCCCTCAATTGCCACATTACTCATCTTTGCATTCAAATTACCCATCACTATAACCTGGTCTCGTGCATCAAAACTGCTCAGACATTCAGGCAACTGCTCCCAAAACATTTCCCTTTCATGATCTTTCTTCTCATGCCCAGGTGCATAGGTACCATTAATCATCATCTCCCTCCATCCACTTTCAATTTTACCCAAATCAGTCTAGGGTTTACTTTCTTACACTCAATCACATACACCCACAACTCCTGTTTCAGGAGTAGTTCTATTACTTTCTTTGCTCTTGTCCTCTCACCAACCCCTAAATTTACTCCTAAGACATTCCCAAACCACTCTTCCCCTTTACCCTTGAGCTTCGTTTCACTTAGAGGCAAAACATCCAGGTTCCTTTCCTCAAACATACTACCTATCTCTCCTCTTTTCTCATCTTGTTTACATCCACACACATTTAGACACCCCAGTCTGAGCCTTCGAGGAGGATGAGCACTCCCCGAGTGACACTTTTTCACCTTTAAGAAAGTTAAGATACAAGGAGGAGAGGGTTTCTAGCCCCCCGCTCCCGCCCCCTTCTGTCGCCATTTACGACACTCGGGGGATGCGTAGGAAGTACTCTTTCTCCCCTGTCCCCAGGGTTTATATATATATATATATATATATATATATATATATATATATATATATATATATATATATATATATATATATATAGCTCACTTACTTTCACCACTCTCTTCACCCCAACATTCTCTCCTCTTTTCTGAAAACTCACACAAATCTTCACCTTCGCCTCCACAAGATAATGATCAAACATTCCTCCAGTTGCACCTCTCAGCACATTAACATCCAAAAGTCTCTCTTTCGCACGCCTGTCAATTAACACGTAATCCAATAACGCTCTCTGGCCATCTCTCCTACTTACATAAGTATACTTATGTATATCTCGCTTTTTAAACCAGGTATTCCCAATCACCAGTCCTTTTTCAGCACATAAATCTACAACCTCTTCACCATTTCCATTTACAACACTGAACACCCCATGTATACCAATTATTCCCTCAACTGCCACATTACTCACCTTTGCATTCAAATCACCCATCACTATAACCCGGTCTTGTGCATCAAAACCGCTAACAAACTCATTCAGCTGCTCCCAAAACACTTGCCTCTCATGATCTTTCTTCTCATGCCCAGGTGCATATGCACCAATAATTACCCATCTCTCTCCATCAACTTTCAGTTTTACCCATATCAATCTAGAAATTACTTTCTTACACTCTCTCAAACACTCCCACAACTCCTGTTTCAGGAGTAGTGCTACTCCTTCCCTTGCTCTTGTCCAGGAGAGACTGAGTGCAGAATGGAAAAAGGTGAGAACAAAGGAGGTAATGGGAGTGGGGGAGGAATGGGATGTATTTAGGGAAGCAGTGATGGCTTGCGCAAAATATGTTGTGGCATGAAAAGAGTGGGAGGTGGGTAGATTAGAAGGGTAGTGAGTGGTGCGATGAAGAAGTAATATTATTAGTGAAAGAGAAGAGGGAGGCATTTGGACGATTTTTGCAGGGAAAAAATGCAAATGAGTGGGAGATGTATAAAGCAAAGAGGCAGGAGGTCAAGAGAAAGGTGCAAGAGGTGAAAAAGAGGGCAAATGAGAGTTGGGGTGAGAGAGTATCATTAAATTTTAGGGAGAATAAAAAGATGTTCTGGAAGGAGGTAAATAAAGTGCGTCAGACAAGGGAACAAATGGGAACTTCAGTGAAGGGGGCTAATGGGGAGGTGATAACAAGTAGTGGTGATATGAGAAGGAGATGGAGTAAGTATTTTGAAGGTTTGTTGAATGTGTTTGATGATAGAGTGGCAGATATAGGGTGTTTTGGTCGAGTTGGTGTGCAAAGTGAGAGGGTTAGGGAAAATGATTTGGTAAACAGAGAAGAGGTAGTAAAAGCTTTGCGTAAGATGAAAACCGGCAAGCCAGTAGGTTTGGATGGTATTGCAGTGGAATCTATTATAAAAAGGGGGTGACTGTATTGTTGACTGGTTGGTAAGGTTATTTGATGTATGTATGATTCATGTGAAGTGCCTGAGGATTGGCGGAATGCGTGCATAGTGCCATTGTACAAAGGCAAAGGGGATAAGAGTGAGTGCTCAAATTACAGAGGTATAAGTTTGTTGAGTATTCCTGGTAAATTATATAGGAGGGTATTGATTGAGAGGGTGAAGGCATGTACAGAGCATCAGACTGGGGAAGAACAGTGTGGTTTCATAAGTGGTAGAAGATGTGTGGATCAGGTGTTTGCTTTGAAGAATGTATGTGAGAAATACTTAGAAAAGCAAATGGATTTGTATGTAGCATTTATGGATCTGGAGAAGGCATATGATAGAGTAGATAGAGATGGTCTGTGGAAGGTACTAAGAATATATGGTGTGGGAGGCAAGTTGTTAGAAGCATTGAAAAGGTTTTATCGAGGATGTATGGCTTGTTTACGTGTAGGAAGAGAGGAAAGTGACTGGTTCTCAGTGAATGTAGGTTTGCGGCAAGGGTGTGTGAAGTCTCCATGGTTGTTTAATTTGTTTATGGATGGGGTTGTTAGGGAGGTGAATGCAAGAGTTTTGGAAAGAGGGGCAAGTATGCAGTCTGTTAGGGATGAGAGAGCTTGGGAAGTGAGTCAGTTGTTGTTCGCTGATGATACAGCGCTGGTGGCTGATTCATGTGAGAAACTGCAGAAGCTGGTGACTGAGTTTGGTAAAGTGTGTGAAAGAAGAAAGTTAAGAGTAAATGTGAATAAGAGCAAGGTTATTAGGTACAGTATGGTTGAGGATCAAGTGTAGTGGGAGTTAAGTTTGAATGGAGAAAAACTGGAGGAACTAAAGTGTTTTAGATATCTGGGAGCGGATCTGGCAGCGGATGGAACCATGGAAGCGGAAGCGAATCATAGGGTTGGGGAGGGGACGAAAATTCTGGGAGCCTTGAAGAATGTTTGGAAGTCGAGAACATTATCTCGGAAAGCAAAAATGGGTATGTTTGAAGGAATATTGGTTCCAACAATGTTGTATGGTTGCGAGGCGTGGGCTATGGATAGAGTTGTGCGGAGGAGGGTGGATGTGCTGGAAATGAGATGTTTGAAGACAATATGTGGTGTGAGGTGGTTTGATCGGGTATGCAATGTAAGGGTAAGAGAGATGTGTGGAAATAAAAAGAGCGTGGTTGAGAGAGCAGAAGAGGGTGTTTTGAAATGGTTTGGGCACATGGAGAGAAGGAGTGAGGAAAGATTGACCAAGAGAATATGTGTCGGAGGCGGAGGGAACAAGGAGAAGTGGAAGACCAAATTGGAGGTGGAAAGATGGGATTAAAAAGATTTTGTGTGACCGAGGCCTGAACATGCAGGAGGGTGAAAGGAGGGCAAGGAATAGAGTGAATTGGATCGGTGTGGTGTACCTGGGTCGACGTGCTGTCAATGTATTGAATCAGGGCATGTGAAGCGTCTGGGGTAAACCATGGAAAGTTCTGTCGGGCCTGGATGTGGAAGGGGAGCTTTGGTTTCGGGCAATATTACATGACAGGTAGAGACTGGGTGTGAACGAATGGGGCCTTTGTTGTCTTTTCCTAACGCTACCTCGCACACATGAGGGGGGAGGGGGATATTATTCCATGTGTGGCGAGGTGGCGATGGGAATAAATAAAGGTGAACAGTATAAATCATGTACATGTGTATATATGTAAATGTCTGTGTGTGTATATATATGTGTGTATTGAGATGTATAGGTATGTATATTTGCGTGTGTGGACGTGTATGTATATACATGTGTATGTGGGTGGGTTGGGCCATTTCATTCGTCTGTTTCCTTGCGCTACCTCGCTAACGCGGGAGACAGCGTGCATATATATATGTATATATATATATATATATATATATATATATATATATATATATATATATATATATATATATATATATATATATATATATATATATATACACACATATATATTCATATATATATTTATATATATATATATATCAGAGATATATGAAAAGTGGTTAATTCTTTCTTTATATGATTAGATGAAATTGTATTTTTCAGCAGAAAAAGAAGCAGTTTTATTGTTTGTATTACTGTAATGATTGTTATCAGATGAATTATCAATTTTGTTTCACTACATCTATGTCTATATACAATATTTTTTCTATTTTCTTTTTCCTCTCCTTCACACATACTATATATATGAAAGTATATACGAGAATTGCGTTGAAGAAGATTTAGTTGTTCGAAGATATTAACCTGATGGCCTTTGTTGGAGAGTTGATGGCTTCCATGACCCTTACAGTCTTTAAGTCGAAAGTCCAGATAACTATCCAATTTCTTATCACACCACAAGAACAATAAAGAAGTGTGTTCACCGGGACTTACAGTTTTCTTCATCTTTTAGTTTGCAGTTTCATCAAGTTACATCATATGTTTTGCCTGATTCCCATTTCATTTATCTACGAGTTTATCTATTATCATTGAGCTAATTTACCAGAAGTAGTAAACAAAGGGACCTATTTGTTGGACCTGCGTACCGATTGTCTTTGTACAAAAAAGAAAATGCTGGCAAATTATTTCTTCAAAAATATAGTGTGCTCAGTTGTGTGTTGAATGGAAGCAAAGAGCGTGAAGTGTTCTTTGCTTTGAGCACAAGCCTCCTGCAACAGGTAAGTGTGTTGTGCGTCTCTTGTGGAACCCGGTGCCGTGAATTATGGAAATTAAGGTGAGGATAAGTAAGGTGCCATGTGGTGTGTGTTCTGTTAGATATAAACAAATTTGGTTCATCTCTTCAGCATTGCGGAGATTGGGCGTTGGATTGTGGATCATTTATGATTAGGTTTGCTCTCGAGAGGGCACCAAGGTCTGTCTCATGTCTGATGTGATCCTTTTAAAGATGACTGAGAGCAGGTTAGCTGTGTTAGGAGTGAGGATTTTTTGATTGATCATTTTGTGAGAAATATATTGTTTTATGAATGCACTCTCGTTAATACTTTGTAAACAGGTACATAGTCCTACATATTTGTGCGTCTCGTCTGCTACATGGTTAACGAGAGACAGCTTGTCGTCAAGCTCATTCCCTAAACTAGTAATTGGCAAGTGAAACTTTAGCACCTTATCATCATCTCGCCTAATAGCAAGTAAAGAGGCTAAAATCTCAATATCATCACCAGCTGGTGGAATAGAAACTTGGTACCATCGTACCCTGGATGAAATGGATTCACAGGTTTCGTTTGCTGCGCTTGGAATATAAAGCACACTTACCTGCATATACTTTGGCCTCTCCTATCAGACATATCATTGGCAATTTTCATGAGGTATGCATAGTTGTCATTAGTTCTTTTAAACTCCCATCATCTGCATACGTTTATATAAGACATTACCGCTCACTCTAAGATGTAGCCAGTTGATGGTTCGGACTGATGTTGGTCCACTGAACCACACTGTCAAAGCTTCATTAACCTCTCATGTCTAATTACAAACCGGATATGATTCCTGTATGAGTGAAAGCAAATATTACTCAACATGCTTCATAATTCTTTCGACTAAAAATCCTGTCAAATATGCTGGCAGTTACAGAGATATTGTACGTTACTCACCATCAATGTTCTTCAAATTTGTTCTTATCCACCAATTGTGGAAGTTTCCACATTTGCGGACATTGATGTTGTTCAGTATGTGTGTGGAAGAAAGCTGTTAGGGACGTTGCAAGCTGTGGCGCGCTACGTATCAGGTTCCAAAGCTTTTTCTCCTTCATACTGAGTGTTGGTGAAGTTCATGTGACGAGAGTTCACAATTAATGGGAGTAGTGTCGAAGGAAGACATTCCTGGTCATGGATACTCAGTTTCCAGGACAAATGCGAGACCAAGTAACTCAACCATACTTATGTTAATGGGAATGACAGCACCACGAGCTTTGTTAAGAGAAGGTTCGGGGTAAACTCAACGAAATCCTTCTTCCTCTTTAACCATTTACATACGACGTTACGGTCCTTGAGCACGTCTGTGGGACCCTACAGCACGACAGGTACGACTATTGGGTATAACCGTCTGAACCTTAATCTGAACCAAAAAAGTCACGTCAAACATTACATCATTATACTCAAGGGTCGGTCCATAGTGTTCAGTAGCCGTAACGCCGTGATCAAGGGCCTTACTGATGTAAGAGAGATTGTAATGTGATGTTTCACTATCCACACACCACACTGACGGCTTTTCCCTTCAGTCATCCTGCCATATATATATATATATATATATATATATATATATATATATATATATATATATATATATATATATATATATATATATATATATATATATATATATATATATATATATATATATATATATATATATATATATATATATATATATATATATATATATATATATATATATTATTATTATTATCATTATTTTGCTTTGTCGCTGTCTCCCGCGTTAACGAGGTAGCACAAAGAAACAGACGCAAGAATGGCCTAACTCACCCACATACACATGTATATATATACACGTCCACACACGCAAATATACATGCCTATACATCTCAACGTATATATATATATATATATATATATATATATATATATATATATATATATATATATATATATATATATATACAAATGGATTTGTATGTAGCATTTATGGATCTGGAGAAGGCATATGATAGAGTTGATAGAGATGCTCTGTGGAAGGTATTAAGAATATATGGTGTGGGAGGCAAGTTGTTAGAAGCAGTGAAAAGTTTTTATCGAGGATGTAAGGCACGTGTACGTGTAGGAAGAGAGGAAAGTGATTGGTTCTCAGTGAATGTAGGTTTGCGACAGGGGTGTGTGATGTCTCCATGGTTGTTTAATTTGTTTATGGATGGGGTTGTTAGGTAGGTGAATGCAAGAGTTTTGGAAAGAGGGGCAAGTATGAAGTCTGTTGGGGATGAGAGAGCTTGGGAAGTGAGTCAGTTGTTGTTCGCTGATGATACGGCGCTGGTGGCTGATTCATGTGAGAAACTGCAGAAGCTGGTGACTGAGTTTGGTAAAGTGTGTGAAAGAAGAAAGTTAAGAGTAAATGTGAATAAGAGCAAGGTTATTAGGTACAGTAGGGTTGAGGGTCAAGTCAATTGGGAGGTGAGTTTGAATGGAGAAAAACTGGAGGAAGTGAAGTGTTTTAGATATCTGGGAGTGGATCTGGCAGCGGATGGAACCATGGGAGCGGAAGTGGATCATAGGGTGGGGGAGGGGGCGAAAATTCTGGGAGCCTTGAAGAATGTGTGGAAGTCGAGAACATTATCTCGGAAAGCAAAAATGGGTATGTTTGAAGGAATAGTGGTTCCAACAATGTTGTATGGTTGCGAGGCGTAGGCTATGGATAGAGTTGTGCGCAGGAGGATGGATGTGCTGGAAATGAGATGTTTGAGGACAATGTGTGGTGTGAGGTGGTTTGATCGAGTAAGTAACGTAAGGGTAAGAGAGATGTGTGGAAATAAAAAGAGTGTGGTTGAGAGAGCAGAAGAGGGTGTTTTGAAATGGTTCGGGCACATGGAGAGAATGAGTGAGGAAAGATTGACCAAGAGAATATATGTGTCGGAGGTGGAGGGAACGAGGAGAAGAGGGAGACCAAATTGGAGGTGGAAAGATGGAGTGAAAAAGATTTTGTGTGATCGGGGCCTGAGCATGCAGGAGGGTGAAAGGAGGGCAAGGAATAGAGTGAATTGGAGCGATGTGCTATACCGGGGTTGACGTGCTAACAGTGGATTGAATCAAGGCATGTGAAGCGTCTGGGGTAAACCATGGAAAGCTGTGTAGGTATGTATATTTGCGTGTGTGGACGTATGTATATACATGTGTATGGGGGTGGGTTGGGCCATTTCTTTCGTCTGTTTCCTTGCGCTACCTCGCAAACGCGGGAGACAGCGACAAAGCAAAAAAAAAAAAAGAAAAAAAATATATATATATATATATATATATATATATATATATATATATATATATATATATATATATATATATATATATATATATATATATATATATATATATATATATATATATATATATATATATATATATATATATATATATATGTATATATACACGCAGACATACACATATATACACATGTACATAATTCATACACTCTGCCTTTATTCATTTCCACCGCCACCCTTCCACACATGAAAAACCACCCACTACCTCCTCATGTGCGCGAGGAAGCGCTAGGAAAAGACAACAAAGGCCACATTTATTCACACTCAGTCTCTAGCTGTCATGTAATAATGCACCGAAACCACAGCTCCTTTTCCCCATCCAGGCCCCACAGAACTTTCCATGATTTACCACAGACGCTTCACATGCCCTGGTTCAATCCATTGACAGCACGTCGACCTCGGTATACCACATAGTTCCAATTCACTCTGTTCCTTGCATGCCTTTCACCCTCCTGCATGTTCAGGCCCCGATCACTCAAAATCTGTTCACTCCATCCTTCCACCTCCAATTTGGTCTCCCACTTCTTCTCGTTCCCTCCACCTCTGACACATATATCCTCGTGGCCAATCTTTCCTCAATCATTCTCTCCATGTGACCAAACCATTTCAAAACACCCTCTTCTGCTCTCTCAACCACACTCTTTTTATTCCCACACATCTCTCTTACCCTATCATTACTTACTCGATCAAACCACCTCACACCACATGTTGTCCTCAAACATCTCATTTCCAGCACATCCACCCTCCTGCGCACAAGTCTATATAACATTGTTGGAACTACTATTTCTTCAAACAAACACACTTTTCCTTTCTGATATAATGTTCTCGCCTTCCACACATTCTTCAACGCTCTCAGAACTTAAGCCCCCTCCGCAACCCTATGATTCACTTCCGCTTCCATGGTTCCATCCGCTGCCAAATCCACTCCCATATATCTAAAACACTTCACTTCCTCCAGTTTTTCTCCATTCAAACTTACCTCCCAATTGACTTGACCCTCAACCCTACTGTACCTAATAACCTTAATCTTATTCACATTCACTCTCAGCTTTCTTCTTTCACACACTTTACCAAACTCAGTCACCAGCTTCTGCAGTTTCTCACATGAATCAGCCACCAGCGCTGTATCATCAGCAAAAAAATACTGACTCACTTCCCAAGCTCTGTCATCCACAACAGTCAGCATACTTGCCCCTCTTTCCAAAACTCTTGCATTCACCTCCCTAACAACCCCATCCATAAACAAATTAAACAACCATGGAGACATCACACACCCCTCCCGCAAACCTACATTCACTGAGAACCAGTCACTTTCCTCTCTTCCTACACGTACACATGCATTACATCCTCGATAAAAGCTTTTCACTGCTTGTAACAACTTGCCTCACACACCATATATTCTTAATACCTTCCACAGAGCATCTCTATCAACTCTATCATATGCCTTCTCCAGGTCCGTAAATGCTACATACAAATCCATTTGCTTTTCTAAGTATTTCTCACATACATTCTTCAAAGCAAACACCTGATCCACACATCCTCTACAACTTCTGAAACCACACTGTTCTTCCACAATCTGATGCTCTGTACATGACTTCACCCTCTCAATCAGTACCCTCCTATATAATTTACCAGGAATAGTCAACAAACTTATATCTCTGTAATTTGAGCACTCACTCTTATCCCCTTTGCCTTTGTGCAATAACCACTATGCAAGCATTCCGCCAATCCTCAGGCATCTCACCATGAGTCATACATACATTAAATAACCTTACCAACCAGTCAATAATACAGTCACCCCCTTTTTTAATAAATTCCACTGCAATACCATCCAAACCTGCTGCCTTGCCGGCTTTCATCTTCCGCAAAGCTTTTACTACCTCTTCTCTCTTTACCAAATCATTTTTCCCAACCCTCTCACTTTGCACACCACCTCGACCAAAACACCCTAAATCTGCCACTCTATCATCAAACACATTCAACAAACCTTCAAAATACTCACCTCATCTCCTTCTCACATCACCACTAATTGTTATCACCTCCCCATTTGCGCCCTTCACTGAAGTTCACATTTGCTCATTTGTCTTACGCACTTTATTTACCTCCTTCCAGAACATCTTTTTATTCTCCCTAAAATTTAATGATACTCTCTCACCCCAACTCTCATTTGCCCTCTTTTTTCACCTCTTGCACCTTTCTCTTGACCTCCTGTCTCTTTCTTTTATACATCTCCCACTCAATTGCATTTTTTCCCTGCAAAAATCGTCCAAATGCCTCTCCCTTCTCTTTCACTAATTATCTTACCTCTTCATCCCACCACTCACTACCCTTTCTAATCAACCCACCTCCCACTCTTCTCATGCCACAAGCATCTTTTGCGTACTCCATCACTGATTCCCTAAATACATCCCATTCCTCCCCCACTCCCCTTACTTCCATTGTTCTCATCTTTTTCCATTCTGTACTCAGTCTCTCCTGGTACTTCCTCACACAAGTCTCCTTCCCAAGCTCACTTACTCTCACCACCCTCTTCACCCCAACATTCCCTTTTCTTTTCTGAAAACCCCTACAAATCTTCACCCTAGCCTCCACAAGATAATGATCAGACATCCCTCCAGTTGCACCTCTCAGTACATTAACATCCAAAAGTCTCTCTTTCGCGCGCCTGTCAATTAACACGTAATCCAATAACGCTTTCTGGCCATCTCTCCTACTTACATACGTATACTTATGTATATCTCGCTTTTTAAACCAGGTATTCCCAATCGCTAGTCCTTTTTCAGCACATAAATCTACAAGCTCTTCACCATTTCCATTTACAACACTGAACACCCCATGTATACCAATTATTCCCTCAACTGCCACATTACTCACCTTTGCATTCAAATCACCCATCACTATAACCCGGTCTCGTGCATCAAAACCACTAACACACTCATTCAGCTGCTCCCAAAACACTTGCCTCTCATGATCTTTCTTCTCATGCCCAGGTGCATATGCACCAATAATCACCCATCTCTCTCCATCAACTTTCAGTTTTACCCAAATTAATCGAGAATTTACTTTCTTACATTATATCACATACTCCCACAACTCCTGTTTCAGGAGTACTGCTACTCCTTCCCTTGCTCTTGTCCTCTCACTAACCCCTGGCTTTACTCCCAAGACATTCCCAAACCACTCTTCCCCTTTACCCTTGAGCTTCGTTTCACTCAGAGCCAAAACATCCAGGTTCCTTTCCTCAAACATACTGCCTATCTCTCCTTTTTTCACATCTTGGTTACATCCACACACATTTAGACACCCCAGTCTGAGCCTTCGATATATATATATATATATATATATATATATATATATATATATATATATATATATATATATATATATATATATATATATATATATATATATATATATATATATATCAAATCATTTTTTTTTTGTCGCTGTCTCCCACATCAGCGAGGTAGCACAAGGAAACAGGCGAGATAACTGCCAACCACCCTCTTACATATGTATATGTATACACATACACACACGCACATATACATACCTATACCTTTCAAAGTATACATGTATATTTACATATGCAGACATACATATACACACATGCACTCATGTATATAATTTATACTTGTTGCCTTTATTCATTCGCGTCGCCACCCCGCCACATATGAAATGACCATACCCTCCCCCTACATGCGCGAGAGGTAGCACTAAGAAAAGACAACAAAGGCCACATTCGTTCACATTCAGTGTCTAGCTGTCATGTATCATGCACCGAACCACAGCTCTCTTTCCACATTCAGGCCCCCACAACTTTTCTTGGATTACCCCAGACGCTTCGAATGCGCTGGTTCAATCCATTAACAGCAAGTCAACCTTAGTATACCAAATCGTTCCAATTCACTCTATTCCATGCACGCCTTTCACCCTCCTGCATGTTTTGTCCCCGATCGCTCAAGATCTTTTTCATTCCATCCTTTCCGCTCTAATTTGATCTCCCACTTCTCGTTCCCTCCACCGCTGACACATATATCCTCTTGGTCAATCTTTCTTCGCTCATTCTCTCCATGTGACCAAACCATTTCAAACACCTTCTTCTGCTCTTTCAACCACGTTCTTCTTATTTCTACACATCTCTCTCACCCTTACATTACTTACTCCATCAAACCAACTTACACCATATATTGTCCTCAAACATCTCATCTTAAAAACGTCCACCCTCCTCTGCACTACTCTATCCACGCCTCGCAACCATATAATATTGTTGGAACCATGATTTCTTCAAATATACCCATTTTTGCTTTCCGAGATAATGTTCTCACCTTCCACACATTATTCAACACTCCCAGAACTTTCGCCCCCTCCCCCACCTTGTGACTCACTTCCGCTTCCATGGTTCCATCCGCTGTCAAATCTGTCAAATCTACTCTAAAACACTCACTTCCTCCAGTTTTTCTCCATTCACACTTGCTCTTGTACAAAGGCAATATGCATGCATGCCAACAATCATACGGCACCTCATCCTGAGTCATACATACATTAAATATCGTTACCAACCATTCAACAACACAGTCACCCTTTTTTTAATAAATTCCACTGCAATACCATCGAAAACGCTGCACTGCTGGGTCTCATCTTCCGCAAAGCTTTTCCTACCTCTTCTCGTTTACGAAATCATTCCATCTGAGACTCTCACTTCGCACACCACCTCGACCAAAACATCCTCTATCTGCCACTCTATAGTCTAACACATTCAACAAACCTTCAAAATACTCACTCCATCTCTTTCTTACATCACCACTTCTTGTTATTACTTCCCCATTAGCCCCCTTCACCGATGTTCCCATTAGTTCTCGTCTTACGCACTTTATTATCCTCCTTCCAAAACATCTTTTTAATCTACCCCAACTCTCATTTGCCCTTTTTTTCATCACTTGCACCTTTCTCTTGACCTCCTTCCTCTTTCTTTTATTTATATCCCAATCATAGGCAGTATTTCCCTGCAAAAATCGTCCAAATGCCTCTCTCTTCTCTTTCATTAATAATCTTACTTCTTCATCCCACCACTCACTACCCCTTCTAATCTGACTACCTCCAACGCTTCTCATACCACAAGAATCTTTTGCTCCAGCTATCACTGCTTTCCTAAATACATCACATTCCTCCCCCACTCTCTTTACGTCCTTTGCTCTCACCTTTTTCCATATTGCACTCAGTCTCTCCTAGTACTTCTTAACATAGTCATCCCCTTTTTCAATAAATTCAACTGCAATACCATCCAAAACCGCTGCCTTGCCGGCTTTCATCTTCCGCAAAGCTTTTACTACCTCTTCTCGTTTACGAAATCATTCCCTCTAACCCACTCTCTTCGCACACCACCTCGACCAAAACACACCTCTATCTGCCACTCTATCGTCTAACACATTCAACAAACCTTCAAAATACTCAGTCCCTCTCCTTCTAACATCACCACTTCTTGTTATTATTTCCCTATTAGCCCCATTCACCGATGTTCCCATTAGTTCTCTTGTCTTACGCATTATATTTACCTCCTTCCTAAACATCGTTTTATTCTCCGTAAAATATAATGATAATCTCTCACCCCAACTCTCATTTGCTCTCTTTTCTCACCTCTAGCTCCTTTCTCTTGACCTCCTGCCTCTCTTTTATTCATCTCCCAGTCATTTGCATTTTTCCCTGCAAAAATCATCCAAATGCCTCTCTCTTCTCTTTCACTGATAAATCTTACTTTTTCATCCACCACTCACTACCCTATCTAATCTGCCAATCTCCCACACTTCTCATACCACAAGCATCTTTTGCGCTAGCCATCACTGCTTTCCTAAATACATTCCATTCCTCTCCCACTCCTCTAATGTCCTTTGCTCTAACCTTTTTCCATTCTGCACTCAGTCTCTCCTGGTACTTCCTCAAACAAGTCCTCTTCCTATGCTCACTTACTCTCACCACTCTACCCAAACATTCTCTCATCTTTTCTGAAAACCTACACAGATCTTCACCTTCGCTTCGACAAGATAATGATTACAAATCCCTCCAGTTGCACCAGATATAGGGTGTTTTGGTCGAGGTGGTGTGCAAAGTGAGAGGGTTAGGGAGAATGATTTGATAAACAGAGAAGAGGTAGTAAAAGCTTTGCAGAAGATGAAAGCCGGAAAGGCAGTAGGTTTGGATGGAACTGTAATGGAATTGATTAAAAAGATGGGTGACTGTATTGTTGACTGGTTGGTAAGGTTATTTAATGTATGTATGACTCATGGTGAGGTTCCTGAGGACTGGCGGAAAGCTTACATACTGCCAGTGTACAAAGGCAAAGGGGATAAGAGTGAGTGCTCAAATTATAGAGGTATAAGTTTGTTGAGTATTACTGGGAAATTATATGGGAGAGTATTGATTGAGAGGGTGAAGGCATGTACATAACATCAGATTGGGGAAGAACAGTGTGGTTTCAGAAGTGGTAGAGAATGTGTGGATCAGGTGTTTGCTTTGAAAAATGTATGTGAGAAATACTTAGAAATGGAAATGGATTTGTATGTAGCATTTATGGACCTGGAGAAAGCATATGATAGAGATGATAGAGATGCTATGTGGAAGGTATTAAGAATATGTGGTGTGGGTGGTAAGTTGTTAGAAGCAGTGAAAAGTTTTTATCGAGGATGTAAGGCATGTGTACGAATAGGAAAAGAAGAAAGTGACTGATTCCCAGTGAATGTTGGTGTGCGGCGGGGGTGCGTGATGTCTCCATGGCTGTTTAACTTGTTCATGGATGGGGTGGTTAGGGAGTTGAATGCAAGAGTTTTGGAGAGAGGGGCATGTATGCTTTGGACGTGAATCAGTTATTCGCTGATGATACAGCGCTGGTGGCTGATTCGGGTGAGAAACTGCAGATGCTGGTGACAGAGTTTTGTAGTGTGTGAAGGAAGGAAGCTGAGAGTAAAAGTGAATAAGAGCTTGGTTATTAAGTACAGTATCCTTGAGGGACAAGTTAATTGGGAGGAAATTTGAATGGAGAAAAACTGGAGGAAGTGAAATGTTTTAGATATCTGGGAGTTGATTTGGCAGCGGATGGAACCATGGAAGCGGAAATGAATCATTGAGTGGGAGAAGGGGCGAAAGTTCTAGGAGGGTTGAAAAGTGTGTGGAAGTCGAGAACGTTATCTTGGAAATCAAAAATGGGTATTTTTGAGGGAATAGTGGTTCCAACAATGTTATATGATTGCTACGCTTGGGCTGTAGATAGAGGTGTTCGGATGAGGGTGGATGTGCTGGAAATGTGATGTTTCAGGAAAAATATGTGGTGTGAGGTGGTTTGATCGAGTAAATGATGAAAGGTAAGAGAGATGTATTTATTTTTTTTTTATTTTGCTTTGTCGCTGTCTCCCGCGTGTGGGAGGTAGCGCAAGAGAGATGTGTGGTAATAAAAAGAGTATGCTTGAAAGATCAGAAGAGGGTGTTTTGAAATAGTTTGGTCACATAGAGAGAATGAGTGAGGAAAGATTGACAATGAGGATATATTTGTCAGAGGTGGAGGGAACGAGAAGTGGGAGACGAAATTGGAGGTGGAAAGATGGAGTGAAAAAGATTTTGAGTAATCAGATCCTGAACATGCAAGAGGGTGAAAGGCGTGCAAGGAATAGAGTGAGATTGGAACGAGGTGGTATACCGAAATCGACATGCTGTCAATGGATTGAACCAGGGCATGTGAAGCGTCTTGGGTAAACCATGGAAAGTTTTGTGGGGCCTGGATGTGGAAAAGGAGCTGTGGTTTCGGTGAATTGTACATGACAGCTAGAGACTGAGTGTGATCGAATAAGGCTTTTGTCGTCTTTTCTTAGCGCTACCTCGCGCACTTGCTAGGGGAGGGGGTTCTCATTTCATATATGGCTGAATGGCGACGGGAATGAATAAGGGCAGACAGCATGAATTACGCACATGTGTATATATGTATATGTCTGTATGTGTATATATATGTATAAGTTGGGATGTATAGATATAACCCCGCACGCATGCGAGGTAACACCTGGAAAAGATAACAAAGGCCACATTCGTTCACAGTCTCTAACTGTCATGTATAGTGCAACGAAACCACAGCTCGCTTTCCACATCCAGGTCCCACAAAACATTCCATGGCTTACCACAGACGCTTCGCATGCCTTAGTTCAATACATTTATTAAATACATTTATTATATATATATATATATATATATATATATATATATATATATATATATATATATATATATATATATATATATATATATATATATGATAGAGATGCTCTGTGGAAGGTATTAAGAATATAGTGTGCTTGAGGCAAGTTGCTAGAATCAGTGAAATGTGTTTATCGAGGATGTAAGGCATGTGTTCGAGTAGGAAGAGAGGGAAGTGATTGTTTCTCGGTGAATGCCGGTTTGCGGCAGGGTTGCATGATGTCTCCATGGTTGTTTGATTTGTTTATAGATGGGGTTGTTAGGAAGGTAATGCAAGAGATTTGGAGAGAGAGGTAAGTATGCTGTCTGTTGTGGATGAGAGGGCTTGGGAAGTGAGTCATTTGATGTTCGCTGATGATACACCGCTGGTGGCTGATTCGGTTAACAAACTGCAGAAGTTGGTGACTGAGTTTGGTAAAGTGTGTGAAAAAAGAAAGCTGAGAATAGATGTGAATAAGAGAAAGGTTATTAGGTACAGTAGGGTTGAAGGATAAGTCAACTGGGAGGTAAGTTTGACTGGAGAAAAACTGAAGGAAGTGAAGTGTTCTAGATATCTGGGAGATGATTTGGCAGCGGATGGAACCTTGGAAGGGAAGTGAGTCACAGGGTGGGGAGCGGCGAAAGTTTTGGAAACGTTGAAAAATGTGTGGAAGGCGAGATCATTATATTAGAAAGCAAAAATGGGTATGTTTGAAGGAATAGTGTTTCCAACAATGTTTTATGGTTGCGAGGCGTAGGCTATAGACAGGGTTGTGAGGAGGGTGGTGGATGTGCTGGAAATGAGATGTTTGAGGACAATATGTGTTGGCCGATGGTTTGGTCGAGTATGTAATGAAAAGGTAATAGAGATGTGTGGTAATAAAAAGAGTGTGGTTGAGTGAGCAGAAGAGGGTGTTTTGAAATGGTTTGGTCACATGGAGAGAATGAGTGAGGAAAGATTAACAAAGAGGATATATGTGTCAGAGGTAGAGGCAACGAGAAGTGGTTGGAGGTGGAAAGATGGAGTGAAAAAGATTTTGAGTGATCGGGGCCTGAACATGCAGGAGGGTGAAAGGCGTGCAAGGAATAGAGTGAATTGGAACGATGTGGTATACTGGGGTCGACGTGCTGTCAATAGATTGAACCAGGGCATGTGAAGCGTCTGGGGTAAACCATGGAAAGTTGTGTGGGGCCTGGATGTGGAAAGGGAGTTGTGGTTTCGGTGCATTATTACATGACAGCTAGAAGCTGAGTGTGAACGAATGGGGCCTTTGTTGTCTTTTCCTAGCGCTACCTCGCACACATGAGGGGGGGAGGGGGTTGTTATTCCATGTGTGGCGAGGTGGCGGTGGGAATAAATAAAGGCAGACAGTACGAATTATGTACATGTGTATATATGTATATGTCTGCGTGTGTATATATATATGTGTATATTTGATATGTATAGTTATGTATATTTGCGTGTGTGGACGTGTATGTATATACATGTGTATGTGGGTGGGTTGGGCCATTCTTTCCTCTGTTTCCTTGCGCTACTTCGCTAACGCGGGAGACAGCGACAAAGCAAAATAAATAAATAAGAAATATATATATATATATATATATATATATATATATATATATATATATATATATATATATATATATATATATATATATATATATATATATATATATATATATATATATATATATATATATATATATATATATATATATATATATATATATATATATATATATATATATATATATATATATATATATATATATATAGGGAGCTGTCGACATTCAACCTACATTACATATTTACGTTGTTAGTTCGGTACATGAGTGTGTGGTATGTGAGAGAGGAGATTTAAATCGTTGCCAACACCGTGAGCTCCATTCCCGGTAATTACAGGATGAACCCCTCAACTTTTAATTAACTTCTCTTCGTCGTAGTTATAAAATCACTTACCGCGCGACGGAAAGAGAATTTACAGGATAATTTTTCTTCTCTCTCTCTCTCTCTCTCTCTCTCTCTCTCTCTCTCTCTCTCTCTCTCTCTCTCTCTCTCTCTCTCTCTCTCTCTCTCTCTCTCTCTCTCTCTCTCTCAAACTAGAAATAGATTTGTTGCAGCTATGAATATGTAGTCTAAAAAGTCATAAAGAAGTGAAATGAGAGATAGCGTATTGGCATGATTATAGTGTCTGTATCATTTGTGGTTGTTGTAAAAACCTAATAGAATGGGGGGGAAACAGAGTGAGTGTAGAAGGGGAGCTGCAAAATGAAATACAGGAAAGGTTTCTCCATAAACGACGGAAATGCAGAATGGAAATACGTTTAGTGCATGAAATAGTGATAAAGAAGAATCTAGAATAAATTCGTATAATCATTTTAACAGTATTTTTGGCTCTGAAAGGTGAAAACAGAAGGAAGATGTATGATAATCATAAAGTAACAGACTTCATGATATCTTTACATGTCAGAACCACTAAAGGTTTGTAAGACGCAATGGATAGAATGTCGAAGGTAGCAGTGTTGGAGGAGAGGCGAGTGTTGCAGAAAAGGTGTTCATTACTTTCACCCAAGAAGTAATGAAGAGGCAACTCTTACCAAAATCAAGATATTTTTCACACTTCATTATTCTCATCATACTTTTCGCCTTCCATTCATTAACTTAAAAATTTCACCTCCATTTATAGTGTCGTGCATCTCATCTTCCATTCAAGTTATACATCTCACCTTCAATTTAAGTTATACATCTCGCCTTTCATTCATTGATCTAAACATTTCACTTCCATTATTGAATTCGCACTTCTCATCTTCCATTCTTCAAGCTATACATCTCATCGTCCATTTGTAAAGCCATAAATCTCAATTTCCACCATTAACTCATACATCTCACACCTTCCACAGTGATCCAAATGGATTAGAAAAGTGAACAACATTGGTGTATATAACAAGGGCTCTGACATTAGGGGTACGGAAACTATCTGTTCCTCATGAACAGCAACAATTTAATGGTAACGATGCTGAGCAATACAGACACGGGAAGACAAAAGTAAGATGAGGTAATGAAAGACAAACAGAAATGAATACTGAAGTTTTGTGAGAGAGGACTGGAGGTCTGTCTCATATCGCGAGCAACCAATTTATGAAGGGCTCTCCTTGCAAGAGGCAATGGAAGGTGGTTCACGAAAAAAAAAGATATCATCGTCACATATTGATGTGATGATAAACGTAATTTGATTATACAGAAGCATGCATATCTTCGAACAAATAAATCTATAGAAAGTATAGGCGATGTTTGGAGTGAGAGAAGATAAAACAGAAAGAGATGTACTGTTTCTCCCTTCACTCCCTGGAAGAAAATGTAGTGGGGAAGGTCAAGACCGAAATGGATGAGGAAGTTGGAGAAAGAGTTTCTCCATCAACATCTCTCTCCACTCGTGATGATATAAGGAAAGTTGGAGAGTTTGGAGGCCACGGGAGAGAGAGAGAGAGAGAGAGAGAGAGAGAGAGAGAGAGAGAGAGAGAGAGAGAGAGAGAGAGAGAGAGAGAGAGAGAGAGAGAGAGAGAGAGAGAGAGAGAGAGAGAGAGAGAGAGCATGCATAGAATAATTTCTCTTCAGATAAAAATGAATAAAAGCTAATAAGAGAATAATATTCCCCGAGTCAGTAATTGCTTTCAGTATTCTGAATAGTAAATGGAGAGCCAGAGCTTTCAGTTTAGGATGGGAGTGAGGTCAAACCATAACTTTGGCAATACGAATTGTGGCTCGCAGTTTGATTACCTATTTGTGATTACCTATTTATGCTGCACGTGAAGGGAACTTTACATTCATATGGGCCCCATCTCTTTAACGATCTCTACTACCAAGCAACCTCTTGAATCTATGTCTACTGTCTGCATTAAATATAACCTTAGGCTGTTCCAGTCATCCATCACTCTTATACTATAAATATATTTCTTTACAAAGATTTTTACTTAATTTCCTGTTATGTCATCTGTTTTCCTCTATCCATACATCTTTCAAAGTACTTTCCACTGCCCACAACGTCAAGCTCTTTTAAAAACTTAAAGGTTGTGATCAGGTCAGCCCCTACTCGTTTGTCTTCCATAGTTGGTAAATTTATAACCTCCAGCCTTTCCCTGTATCTTAGCTCTCTTAATTTGGGTACCATTACTGTTGTCCTTCTCTGGACCTTCTCTGAGTTCTTTGTGCTTTTTTATGTGCCGTAATCAAACCTGAGAAGCATATTCTAGTTTTGGCCATTTACAGGATATGAATGGCTTGTTGAATATTTCTATATAAGTATGCTTGAAAGCTATTGTGATATTTGCCAACAGACAGTTTTTCGTCTTCGCTCTTATCGTAATGTGTGACACTGGCGACATGTTAGTGATGATTCCTACTCTCAAATCCCTCTTACACACAGAATCTTGAATTATTTCCTGGTAGGTAATAATCATTTTAATTCCGTCCCTCACTTTGTTCCATGCACATTACTTTACATTTGCTACGGTTGATTTTCATCATTCACGTTTCAGACCAGCTTTGGGCTCTGTTTATGTTCCCCTGTTGGTTGATACAATCCTCTCCGATTTTCATTTCCCTTCCTGACCTCTGCATCATCTGCAAACATATTCAGGCAAGTCATTAACATAGATCAAGAAGGGTAATGGTCCCAGACCCGAATCCAGTGACCCTTCGCGCGTCCCCTCAGCCCATTTGGAAAAGACCTCTGACATGCTTCCTTTGTTCCCTCCCACTGAGAGAATCCTCTATCCAGTAAAGTTTTCCCCTTATCGCTGTTTGGTGATTCAACTTCATAATCAGCCTCCAGTGTGGTGCAATGTCAAACGTCTTTTGACATTCCATATAGAGGCAGTTCACCCAGCTTTCCCTTTTGACCAGGACTGAGCTTACTTTCTCATTTCCCTAAAACCATGCTGCTGTCTCTCACTTAGGTAATTTCCCAGCAAAAAGTCATCCACTTGCTTTCAAATAATCTTTTTCAGAACCTTACACAGCACACTTGTTACTGAGATCGATCTGTAGCTCAGCGCCTGTTCCGGGTCTCTTTTCTTATATATAGGTATGACGTTTGCCATTTCTCATTCCTCTGGCAGTATGCCTCTCTATACTGCCATCTTGAACAGTAGTTACAGTTTTTATCAAGTGTATTTGCATAACTCTCTAGCACATATGATGAAATGTATGGATCAGGTCCTTTTGATATTCAGTTAAAATCTTTTCTAGATATCTCAACGATTTCCAAAACCTCCTTCCCATTTCATATCACTTGTGATGTGGATATAGTGTCTTCTACTGTGACAACACTTTTGAACTTGTTACTTGCTATTCTCTTCCTCACATTTCCTTACATCAGCCTCTACAATATATCAATCTGAATCCTTTAGCATGATTAGCTGCTCCTTAACTGACAAATGGCTCTTGATAAATTTATGGAATAGTTTTGGATTTTCAGCTCCCTTGTCCAAAATGTTCCTTCAAAGTTTCTTTAATGCGCTTTTCTTATCTTGCTCTACTCATTCGTGCTCTCTGCTACTTTGCCAATGTTAGCTGGCTAGAGTGCGTATATATCTTTGCTACTGTACGTCTCAAAGCTGCTTTACTTTATCACATCTTTTATTAAACCATTGCTTTCTCTTCTTACTATTTCCTCTGTGCATGAGGCTTAAGGTACCTATGCCTCTACTCTTTTACTGTAAGTTTCACAGAACCCTCTTAACACAACTCTATGGTTTCTGGCTATTAAATTCCATCCCCCAATCTACGTTACCAAGGAAATTATCAAGGTGTGCATAATTTCTACAACCATATCCCCTCTTTATTTTCTAACTTTCCTCTGCTCTTTCAGTGTCCTCTTTCGCCATATATTCAAATTTTAACATTACATGATCACTTCTTCCAACAGGTGTATAGTATGTAATGTTTTCAATATCCATGCTAGTATGATTGAAAATAAGGTTTAGTAATGATGGTGTATCAGTCCCTCTCATCCTAGTTGCTCCATTACAAGTTGGTGCAGGAAATGTTCCTGTATAAGCTTTTCAGAACTTGTGTCTCCTTGACTTCTTATCACCATGAGAATCCAAATCTCCTCATGCTCCCTCTTTATAATTGAGATCCCCCATTGTCAGTGGTTTACCCTCTCTTAAGAGGTGTGTCTTTCCATGCTTTACGTAACATCCTGATTGTTCCTTCATTGCTAGCATTATGCATTAATTCCGGTTCATTGCAATTCTTTGGGAAATTTCATAACAATACCGACACAATGCTGTTCTTTGTCAGAACGGTCCATTTTTCACTTTATCTTAAAACTTGAGGCTCTGTTTTATTAAGAGGCCTAATCCTCCTCCTCCTTTACCTTACTTTTCCTTTCTTGCTCTCATGTACTTCTCTAGGCAGAACAAGTGAGGACTTATGTCTTTCATAAGCTTAGTTTCCAAGACTCCAATAATATCTTTCCCTCATATGATCCTTGAATTCCAATTCGTTATTGCTGTAAACTCATCCATTTCAGTCCATTACTTTGAGTCTGATATTACCATCTTCTAACACACCTGCCCTATCTGAAATTCTTGCTGAGCTGCTCTTACCTTGTGTGGCGTTTCATTTTTGATCTTTTGACTTTGCTCGTTATTTTCTCTCTTTCTTCCTTAGATCTATCACACTTGATGAATATCCCACTGAATTCCACCTTGACTTTAAGATTCTTAGGTTTTCTAAGTGCATCCTGGTTATAAGACTCCAGGTCAAACGTACCCTTGTTACCCCCTCCCCCCTTCATCCCTTCGTTTTAGTTATAACTTGCTATTTTCTCATTCCTTTATCACTGAAGTTGCTTCTGGCAGTCCCTTAGCCTCCAGCACTCTTTTAATACGTATTTCCTCCTTCCTCTCCCGCTCTTCGTTATCTGGAGTATGATCGTCTTCAAGTCCAAAAGTAGCCAGTGATTTACGTCCATCAACCTCCTGCTTTACAAGTCTTTCTACTTTTGGTGGCACCCATATTTCAGTGTGTAGTGTCAACCACTATGTCTAACCTTTTCTGTGATCTCCCTTTTGCTAGAAGCCACTAGTCCTGTGTTCTCCGTACTTTTCTAAACGTTCTATCAACTAAGGAATATACTTCCTTGATTGCTTCATCTCTAACAGGCCATGATGTTTTTCCAGCTTCTTTGTTCAATTTCCTTTGTTCCCCAGCTTGTGTCTCCCCTGGGCCATGTTCCTCTCCTTCACTCTTAACACTCTATTGATCCGCTTCCAAATTTGTTCCGAATCTTTCCTGCTTTCTGTTTTCATCGATCTCTGTGTTTTTCTTCTTCTAATTTTGTCCTCTTGTCTTTTGATAGTCTCCTGGTAATACTACTGCAATTTCTTGTACAAACTGTCATCAAATTTTACTTGTGATCACACAGCTTCTAGTACATCAGACTTTGACTTCTTTTCTATTATGTGTCTTTTGGCTGTGTTTACTCCCGACAGCAGGAGTGTGTGTGTGTGTGTGTGTGTGTGTGTGTGTGTGTGTGTGTGTGTGTGTGTGTGTGTGTGTGTGTGTGTGTGTGTGTGTGTGTGTGTGTGTGTGTGTGTGTGTGTGTGTGTGTGTGTGTGTGTGTGTGTGTGTGTGTGTGTGTGTGTGTGTGTGTGTGTGTGTGTGTGTGTGTGTGTGTGTTTGTGTATGTGTGTATGTGTGTGTGTGTGTGTGTGTGTGTGTGTGTGTGTGTGTGTGTGTGTGTGTGTGTGTGTGTGTGTGACTACCTATCTTTAACAACATTTTTGTTTTCTGTAGTGAAGGAACTGTCCATAAGGGTAGCACCATCTTTCAGCCTCATATTCATATCAAAAATTCTTTTAAACCTCCCATTACTGCCAAGATTTGCTCCTTCATGAGTCTTGTTCCTCATGTCCCCAACTCTGTGAATAATGAAGTTTTCTCATACGTCCTCCCTGGCTCATTCTTTGTCCAAAATATCAGTGTGTCGTTCATGTCTGATATTCCTTTTGACTTCCAAGGACTGGCCTTTGTGAATATCACTGTAACTAGGAAATTTAAGATTTGTAATCTCTCTCCATTCCCCTGCTCTTCACCAATGTGGACTAGTCGAGTACTTCTCTCCTATAAGGTTCCCATTGTTCATCTTTCTTGATTGTGGTATCAATCTTGTCTTACATCTTCTCTGGCAGCTTCGTGTGTTCCCTAGAGTATGCAGCTTAGGGAGCTGATGCGGCGCTACCTTGAGATGGATATCCGTCAAAAATGTCTTGTTCAGCGTCTCCATGGGCA
>NC_092226.1:48972897-49020397 GCF_036320965.1 Panulirus ornatus
AGTAAGTAATGAAAGGGTAAGAGAGATGTGTGGTAATAAAAAGAGGGTGGTTGCGAAAGCAGAAGGGGGTGTGTTGAAATGGCTTGGACACATGGAGAGAATGAGTGAGGAAAGACTGATAAAGTGGATATATGTGTCAGATGTGGAGGGAACAAGCAGAAGCGGAAGGCTAAATTGGAGGTGGAAGGATGGAGTGAAAAAGATTTGAGCGATCGAGGCCTGAACATACAGGAGGGTGGAAGGTATGCATGGAATAGAGTGAATTGGAACGATGTGGTATACCGGGGTCGACGTGCTGTCAATGGATTGAACCAGGGAATGTGAAGCGTCTCGGGTAAATCATGGAAAGGTCTGTGAGGCCTAGATGTGGAGAAAGGGTTGGGGTGTTGCGAACGAATGTGGCCTTTTTGTCTTTTCCTGGCACTAGCGCGCTGAAGGGCGAGAGGGGGATGCTATTTCCTGTGTAGCGGGATGGTGACGGGAATGAATGGAGGCAGCAAGTATGAATATGTACATGTATGTATTTGTATATGTCTGTGTATGTATATGTATGCATACGTTGAAATGTATATGTATGCATACGTGCGTGTGTGGGCGTTTATGGATATATTTGTGTATATGAGTTGTCCAATTCTTCGTCTGTTTCCTTGCGCTGCTTCTCTGGCGCGGGAAACTGCGATTAAGTATAATGAATGAAATAACATCTATATCTGTAGCCAGATGCATCTCGCTTTCTCTAGGTAGGCAGTGGGTGGTAGCCAGGCACCAACCAGGGCGGGACTATCCCTTGTGTATTGAGAGGTTTAAATACAATCGTTTAGAAAGCCGACATCCTTGACTTCGTCCAGGATATCAGCTATCTAAACTAATGTACCTAGAACACATAATCACATTCACTAGATTTTGAAAATGCATGGATATCTATTCAAACACATTCCGTCATGACGAATGGTGTTTTAAGCAAATAAGTCCGGGTAGCGATGTTGGTCGAGTCGTATTCATTCAATAGATGGTTATTCTGTTTGACCGTAACACTTCATCGGGTCCAGAGAATCATACATTCTTTTGTCATATTGTATGACTAATGACACAAAACCTTCGAGAATTCTATGCATTAAGTTGATTTATGTTAGAAATCACATACAATAGAAATATCTTTATTGTGCGCTTAGCCAGACAAAATACTCAGATATTATTGCTCAAGGGACATGTCAAATTGTTATGGATTCCCTCTTATATAGGCCTCCGTGAGCATGACAAAGCTGATGCTTTAGCCAGTTAGCCAATTAGAAACCTTAAAACTGTGATTAGAAAGGAAATAACTGACCTGTTTGAAGAACAAAGACGAGTTCAGGTAAGCTCAAATGGAACTATTTTCCAACACAGTGAATTGTGTTAAGTAAAACAAGTATATCGAGAAAGTAATAATATCAGCAGATTACATGATGCTGTAACTGCTGGACTAAGGCTAGGCTATGGGCACTATTGGCGCTTTGACCTATCTGGAGATGTTAATCATATGGATTGTAAAGTTTATGGTTAAAGATTTGGACACAAACAAGTCTAAACAAACCCTGCAAAATATGTCACAACACCTTATTGTTAATAACAAGATACCTAAAATTTTCTTTGTATCCTCATTTTGCATCTAGTCGGTAAAACTTACCAATCAAAACTATGTAACGTGTGTAATGAAATACCTATCATGAACTGTAACATCTTATATAGTATCAACCCACTGTGGTCTGACTAAGACCCTTTGTGACTCCTGTAATCCGTTTGAGCTATCGCTCACAGGATGAGCATGGGGTGCACCATAGATTTGCCGGGGTTACCAGCACACATCAATTATCCATTCAGTACCACAGTCCGACATAACACAACGGATACTCAGTTCCTACAGCAGAGGCTGTTCAGGATTTAGGGGACTCTTCACCGGTACAGGAGCGTGTTTCATACTCAACAGATTTTCCCCCAGAAAGGAAATGTTGCCGAAGTCCCAACGTAACTCGAATCTTACCCTTAACAGTATCCTGATCTATACACACTGATTGCAAAGTGTATCATTATCAGTTTATACATTCGTCTGTCTGTATGTCAGTCAAAGACTTTCTCACCTCAGCCTTTTGAGATGTCTCTTTTATTCTGGCACCTGTGATGGTGTCGACTGCACCTGGATACAGTGTTTTGTATTTCATTTCGTCGAAAAGGTATTTTGCTGTTGATCTAGAGGGAGGATGTTGACTCTCACGTCTCCTTAAACACGAAGTTGCGCACCTTTTTGAAGATGTGTCGAACTCTTCACATGAGGGGCACTCAGCAGCGTCACAAGAGCTCTTCATTAACTCCCCTTTTATGGCCTGTGATACCTCATCGGTAGACTCCCCATTAGAAATTGCTTGAGCTTAAGATTCCCCGAGATTTGCCCTTCAACACTTAAAGGTATCTGATCAGGAAAGTTGAGAAAATGAGTTGGGTCTTATAGTTCAATAGAGGATTATATATGTTTTCCGCTGGCTAATGTTTTTGTATGTTATATGGTGGACATTGCTATGAAGAATGTGTTCAACTACTGCACCTCCACTCGATAGTTTTTGGAAGACCGGGCTAAGAAAGAAGGTGGAAAAGATAATCACTGATTTTTCAAAAGATCGTGACCTAAAACAATGATAACGGTGATATACCTTTCTATCACGTTAGTCTTATTTTTTTATTTATATATTTATTCATTTTTTTCATTTCTCTTTTTTTTTTGGGGGGGGGAGTGGAGGGGGATTGCAAATCAAAGTTTTGAATGCATTGTTATCATAGTTGCAATCTATCAGGGTATATATGTTACTTGGACTTTAGAGGCGTATTTCGACTAATTTTTCGTATTACTAAGCCTTAGAATAATGAGATCAGAGTCACTTGGAAAGATTTCACGATTTTCTTCTCCATTTTTTCTAAATTTTCAGAAAGCTTTTTATGATACCCACAACACGTGTCGATCTGAGCTACATCTGCAAAGAGCATTTTCTATTTTGTTACTTGGAAAAGATGGCAAGTTTTGGGCCTTGTTGGTGGACCGTCTCATCTTTCGTGCTTTTGAACCTTCTCAACAGATTTTTATCCACGACCTGTTCCCTTCTCTCCGCAGTCCAACACATTTCCTTCACAGCAGTTCACATTATTCCTATTTTCACACTTGCCACAAGACTTCACTTCCTGTAATTTCTACCACTCTGATGTTATGCCTACATTTTCATACCTAAGAAAAATGTGTTACATACTTACCGAAGATAGGATAAGTACTCTACCATTTGCTCACAGTACGCATCCAGCTCCTCTCTCATGCCTTAGATTGTTCTCAGCCTCTGTTATCCCTTTGTCGTCCTTACCGAGCCTCACTCCATTAAATAGAAACTCCTTTACAACTTCCGTTCCTTCTCAGATAAAGTGACAACATAGCGGGAGTATGCAGCTCTTACAAACACGAGGACGTTGCTCCTCCGCACACATTTACTATCCTCCTGCTACTAAGCATCTCGCCAAAGCAACTTAATGTTCTGCCTAACTCCAGTTTTAACTCAGGTAATACAGCACGTCATTAATATACACACCTGTGGTTGCTTCCACCATGAGCCATTGTGTTTCAGCCGTGCCTAGCAGCCTCCCAAATTTATTCTCATTCCACGCACTGCTTAATGTATGACACCAAAAAATATTTACTTCACACCACGTTCTCATAACAAAGCTAATTCTCACACAAGAGCTACCTCTGTTATAAGAACTCCTGGTAATACTAAACAACGCTCTGCCAACGAGAGGAAGAGTTAAGACTCCCCAAATGCCTCTTCATTCCCTGTAATACTATGAGCTACAAAAAGATCCCGTTATTCCCTACTGAGTTTATCACACAGCAACCCTATGCACAAGGCTCGGCCAGAAAAACACGGTTGGTCACATTTCCAATAGAATATAAAACCTTTTTTTTTTTTTGGCATCTGCTTTTACACATTTTGAATTATATCATAGTTTATTATTCACTGTTTCACTTCCACATTTTATAATCACTTATCATCCACTTACCCTGATTTTCTTTTTTCGTTTTTCCTCTCAATACTAATGCTATGGAAATATTCCTCAAATCTATAACTTATAGACAATTCCCAGACCTACAAACTCACTATTTCAATACCCGATACCGTACTTCACCACCTTATCACATCCACAAGACAATGTCTCCACATCTCGTACAATTATTTCTTTCTTCACGAATTTCCCTCTCTTGTCGAACACACAATTTACACGTAGTCTTCTTCTTTGCACTTGTAATCCTCCTTAGAATACGTGTGTCTTCGCCAATCCATTTCTAGAAGCCGCATGATTTTTCTCAGAAGACTGTGCTGTAGGATGATGTAAACAGCAAGCGTTCTTTTAAAACCCAAGAGTCACTCCATTGCCAGCGCTCTCGGTATTGACTCACCACAAGCGTCTCACGCAGAACGATCGGCAAATAGCAAGTAATGACACTAAAATCTCTGCGCGACATCTCACTTCGCCAACGAGATGAATGGGAGGTATCCACGGAGACCTTGGTTGGAGAATTATTTGCGAAGGTTGAAAGAAAATGGGGAGAGGGATGTGTGGTCAGTTGATAATGATGAAGAAACTGAGAGACCATCTGAGGGGTGTGCTGGATGTTGTGTTGGGTAAGGAGAGGAGACTGTGTGAGTGTGTTTGTCAAGTAAGACAAACGGTAAGGAGGTAAGGAGGACGCGATGTAAGACGTCGAGAAAAAGGCATCTTCAGAAGAACAGAGAAGTAGGGAGGGTGAGTTAGGATGGATATTGATGCTTTGATGCCAGCCATCTTTGTTTCGTTTCTTTCTTCATTCTTTGACCTTTTTATCATATGACCAGAACTATCGGGTGTGCATGACCCCCCCAACTATCCATAAGTGATGCTGCCTCAGTTCCCTGCTTCTACAGATATTGACATCATCATTTTTCAGAATTCCCATATTTGCGTATGGAAAGCTTCTCTGGCTCAGCGCACCTTAAGAGAAGGGGGGACTTAATAGCGTCTAGAGTTTCCTTGGTTCAGAGCTAGCTACATCAACAGCTTTCTTGGTTTAAAGTTACTCGCCTCCAAAGCCCCTTTGGTACAAGGCTTTTTAATCCTCTTTCCTTTCTGAATGTTGTCGACTGTACGTATTTGTGGCAGTGTATATGGCCCTGCGTCCCATAATACTTCGCCGACGCACTTGCCTTCTCTCCTCCTTCCACTCTCTCCCCCTCTCCCGCTAATGGAGTCTCTCCTCCTTACTCTTCCCAAACTCCCGACTGCCTGCTCAACATCCTCTGATGGATCCCGCCTTTCCCATCTCTTCCTCCTTTCCTCCTCCCTAACCCATGCCCTTGCCTCCTCCCTCCCCTCTCCATTCACCAAACCCGCAAGAAACTGCACCAAATATATGTTGTGGGCTCCCTACCAGTGTATCTGAAAGTCTTAAGATGTTACTTACAATATTTCACCAGAGACTTAGGAAGAGGGTACATAATATATATATATATATATATATATATATATATATATATATATATATATATATATATATATATATATATATATATATATACATATTTATTTTTTTTTTTATTATACTTTGTCGCTGTCTCCCGCGTTTGCGAGGTAGCGCAGGGAAACAGACGAAAGAAATGGCTCAACCCACCCCCATACACATGTATATACATACGTCCACACACGCAAATATACACACCTACACAGCTTTCCATGGTTTACCCCAGACGCTTCACATGCCTTGATTCAATCCACTGACAGCACGTCAACCCCGGTATACCACATCGCTCCAATTCACTCTATTCCTTGCCCTCCTTTCACCCTCCTGCATGTTCAGGCCCCGATCACAAAATATCTTTTTCACTCCATCTCTCCACCTCCAATTTGGTCTCCCTCTTCTCCTCGTTCCCTCCACCTCCGACACATATATCCTCTTGGTCAATCTTTCCTCACTCATTCTCTCCATGTGCCCAAACCACTTCAAAACATCCTCTTCTGCTCTCTCAACCACGCTCTTTTTATTTCCACACATCTCTCTTACCCTTACGTTACTCACTCGATCAAACCACCTCACACCACACATTGTCCTCAAACATCTCATTTCCAGCACATCCATCCTCCTGCGCACTACTCTATCCATAGTCCACGCCTCGCAACCATAAAACATTGTTGGAACCACTATTCCTTCAAACATACCCATTTTTGCTTTCCGAGATAATGTTCTCGACTTCCACACATTCTTCAAGGACCCCAGAATTTTCGCCCCCTCCCCCACCCTATGATCCACTTCCGCTTCCATGGTTCCATCCGCTGCCAGATCCACTCCCAGATATCTAAAACACTTCACTTCCTCCAGTTTTTCTCCATTCAAACTCACCTCCCAATTGACTTGACCCTCAACCCTACTGTACCTAATAACCTTGCTCTTATTCACATTTACTCTTAACTTTCTTCTTTCACACACTTTACCAAACTTAGTCACCAGCTTCTGCAGTTTCTCACATGAATCAGCCACCAGCGCTGTATCACCAGCGAACAACAACTGACTCACTTCCCAAGCTCTCTCATCCCCAACAGACTTCATACTTGCCCCTCTTTCCAAAACTCTTGCATTTACCTCCCTAACAACCCCATCCATAAACAAATTAAACAACCATGGAGACATCACACACCCCTGCCGCAAACCTACATTCACTGAGAACCAATCACTTTCCTCTCTTCCTACACGTACACTGCCTTACATCCTCGATAAAAATTTTTCACTGCTTCTAACAACTTTCCTCCCACACCATATATTCTTAATACCTTCCACAGAGCATCTCTATCAACTCTATCATATGCCTTCTCCAGATCCATAAATGCTACATACAAATCCATTTGCTTTTCTAAGTATTTCTTACATACATTCTTCAAAGCAAACACCTGATCCACACATCCTCTACCAATTCTGAAACCACACTGCTCTTCCCCAATCTGATGCTCTGTACATGCCTTCACCCTCTCAATCAATACCCTCCCATATAATTTACCAGGAATACTCAACAAACTTATACCTCTGTAATTTGAGCACTCACTCTTATCCCCTTTGCCTTTGTACAATGGCACTATGCACGCATTCCGCCAATATATATATATATATATATATATATATATATATATATATATATATATATATATATATATATATATATATATATATATATATATATATATATATATATATATATATATATAAATTTATTATATATATATATATATATATATATATATATATATATATATATATATATATATATATATATATATATATATATATTATATATATATATATATATATATATATATATATATATATATAAATATATTGACTGTACCTAATAACCTTGCTCTTATTCACATTTACTCTTAACTTTCTTCTTCCACACACTTTACCAAACTCCGTCACCAGCTTCTGCAGTTTCTCACATGAATCCGCCACCAGCGCTGTATCATCAGCGAACAACAACTGACTCACTTCCCAAGCTCTCTCATCCCCAACAGACTTCATACTTGCCCCTCTTTCGAAGACTCTTGCATTTACCTCCCTAACAACCCCATCCATAAACAAATTAAACAACCATGGAGACATCACACACCCCTGCCGCAAACCTACATTCACTGAGAACCAATCTCTTTCCTCTCTTCCTACACGTACACATGCCTTACATCCTCGATAAAAACTTTTCACTGCTTCTAACAACTTGCCTCCCACACCATATATTCTTAATATATATATATATATATATATATATATATATATATATATATATATATATATATATATATATATATATATATATATATATATATATATATATATATATATATTACTTTATTTATTTTGCTTTGTCGTTGTCCCCAGCGCCTGCGAGGTAGCGCAAGAAAACAGACGAAAGAAATGGCCCAACCCACCCCCATACACATGCAAACACACACACACGTCCACACACGCAAACATACACACCCACACATTCCAACGTACACACCTATATACACACAGAGACTCACACATATACACACATGCACACAATTCACACTGTCTGCTCTATTCACCCACATCACCACCCCGCCACACACGGAATAACATTCCCCTCCCCCCTCACGTGCGTGAGGCAGCGCCAGGAAAAGACAACAAAGGCCCCATTCGCTCACACTCAGTCTCCAGCTGTCATGCAATAATGCCCGAAACCACAGCTCCCTTTCCACATCTAGGCCCCACAGAACTTTCCATGGTTTACCCCAGACGCTTCACATGCCCTGATTCAATCCATTGACAGCAGGTCGACCCCGGTATACCATATCGATCCAATTCAATCTATTCCTTGCCCGCCTTTCACCCTCCTGCATGTTCAGGCCCCGATCACACAAAATCTTTTTCACTCCATCTTTCCACTCCCAATTTAGTCTCCCACTTCTCCTCGTTCCCTCCATCTCCGACACATATATCCTCTTGGTCAATCTTTCCTCACTCATTGTCTCCATGTGCCGAAACCATTTCATAACACCCTCTTCTGCTCTCTCAACCACGCTCTGCTTATTTCCACACATCTCTCTCACCCTTACATTACTTACTCGATCAAACGACCTCACAACACATATTGTCATCAAACATCTTATTTCCAGCACATCCACCCTCATGCGCACAACTCTATCCATAGCCCACGACTCGCAACCATACAACATTGTTGGAACCATTATTCCTTCAAACATACCCATTTTTGCTTTCCGAGATAATGTTCTCGACTTCCACACATTCTTCAAGGCTCCCAGGATTTTCGCCCTCTTCCCCACCCTATGATTCACTACCGCTTCCATCGTTCCACCCGCTGCCAGATCCACTCCCAGATATCTAAAACACTTCACTTCCTCCAGTTTTTCTCCATTCAACCTTACCTCCCAATTGACTTGACCCTCAACCCTACTGTACCTAATAAGCTTGCTCTTATTCACATTTACTCTTAACTTTCTTCTTTCGCACACTTTACCAAACTCAGTCACCAGCTTCTGCAGTTTTTCATATGAATCAGCCCCCAGCGCTGTATCATCAGCGAACAACAATTGACTCACTTCCCAAGCTCTATCATCCACAACAGACTGCATACTTGCCCCTCTTTCCAAAACTCTTCCATTCACCTCCCGAACAACCCCATCCATAAGCAAATTAAACAACCATGGAGACATCACACACCCCTGCCTCAAACCTATATTCACTGAGAACCAATCACTTTCCTCTCTTTCTACACGTACACATGCCTTACATCCTTGATTAAAGCTTCTCACCGCTTCTAACAACTTGCCTCCCACACCATATATACTTAGTACCTTCCACTGAGCATCTCTATCAACTCTATCATATGCCTTCTCCAGATCCATAAATGCTAAATACAAATCCTTTTGCTTTTCTAAGTATTTCTCACGTACATTCTTCAAAGCAAACACCTGATCCACACATCCTCTACCACTTCCGAAACTACACTGCTCTTCACCAATCTGATGCTCTGTACGTGCCTTCACCCCCTCAATCGATACCCTCTCATATAATTTACCAGGAATACTCAACAAACTTATACCTCTGTAATTTGAGCACTCACTCTTATCCCCTTTGCCTTTATACAATGGGACTATGCACGCATTCCTCCAATCCTCAGGCACCTCACCATGAATCATACATACACTGAATAACTTTACCAACCAGTCAACAATACAGTCACCTCCTTTTTTAATAAATTCCACTGCAATACCATCCAAACCTGCTGCCTTGCCGGCTTTCATCTTCCGCAAACCATCTACTACCTCTTCTCTGTTTACCAAATCATTTTCCCTAACCCTCTCACTTTGCACACCATCTCGACCAAAACAACCTATAACTGCCATTCTATCATCAAACACATTCAACAAACATTCAAAATACTCACTCCATCTCCTTCTCATATCACCACTACTTGTTATCACCTCCCCATTAGTCCCCTTCTCTGAAGTTCCCATTTGCTCCCTTGTCTTATGCACTTTATTTACCTCCTTCCAAAACATCTTTTTATTCTCCCTAAAATTTAATAATACTCTCTCACCCCAACTCTCATTTGCACAATTTTCCACCTCTTGCACCTTTCTCTTGACCTCCTGAATCTTTCTTTTATATATCTCCCACTCATTTGCATTTCTTCCCTGCAAAAATCGTCCAAATGCCTCTCTCTTCTCTTTCACTAATAATCTTACTTCTTTCTCCCACCACTCATTACCCTTTCTAATCAACCCACTTCCCAAGCTTCTCATGCCACAAGCATCTTTTGCGCAAGCCATCACTGCTTCCCTAAATACATCCCATTCCTCCCCCACTCCCCTTACCTCCTTTGTTTTCACCTTTTTCCATTCTGTACTCAGTCTCTCCTGGTACTTCCTCACACAAGTCTCCTTCCCTAGGTCACTTACTCTCACCACCCTCTTTTCCCCAACGTTCTCTCTTCTTTTCTGAAAACCCATACAAATCTTTACCTTCGCGTCCACAAGATAATGATCAGACATCCCTCCATTTCCCATTTCCCGCATTAGCGAGGTAGCGTTGAGAAAGAAGACTGGGCCTTTGACGTAAAACCCTCACCTGGCCCCCTTCCCTGTTCCTTCTTTTGGAAAATCAAAAAAAAAAAAAAAAATATATATATATATATATATATATATATATATATATATATATATATATATATATATATATATATATATATATATATATATACATATATATATTTTTTTTTTTTTTTCATACTATTCGCTATTTCCCGCGATAGCGAGGTAGCGTTAAGAACAGAGGACTGGGCCTTTGAGGGAATATCCTCATCTGGCCCTCTTCTCTGTTCCTTCTTTAAAAAAAAAAAAAAGAGAAAAAAAAAAACGAGAGGGGAGGATTTCCAGCCCCCCGCTCCCTTCCCTTTTAGTCGCCTTCTACGACACGCAGGGAATACGTGGGAAGTATTCTTTCTCCCCTATCCCCAGGGAATATATACATATATATATATATATATATATATATATATATATATATATATATATATATATATATATATATATATATATATATATACATATATATATATATATATATATATATATATATATATGTATATATATATATAAGCAAAAGCAAGTAGAGATGTAATCAAAACCTTCCCTTACCTTTTTCTGCTGATGAATTAAAGAGCTTTGAACTAAAAGTATCACCCTCTGAACCTCTTAAACCTCCTTGCCTTTAAGTTGGAGGCAAATCTAGTGCTTATCCTGATGTTCTCCTAGGGTGCACTGTTTTGATGCCCTCTTGATGAGGCATCACTTAAATTTCTATTATGGGAGAAGGTATCAGTTAGATGCTTCTTCTGTGTGGTATTCTTTGGGTACTCCTTTTCCTTCCTTGGAGCATCTTGCTGGTGATACTTCTTATCTATATATCTATATGTATCTCCATAACTAGTGAACTCCAGTGCTGCTTCTTTGCCTTTAGTGTATCACCCCTGACATGCCAATGGAAGAAAACTCTAGCATAGTGTTTACAGCACCTCCTACCTAATGTTCTTACCGACCACTACGTGATGCTCCTGCCTAAAGTTCCTACCAACTACTTCTGCCTAGGTTTCTACGTAATGTTCCTGCCTAAATGTTCCTACCCACTACCTCCGTCCAAAGCCCCCACCATTTTGCCAAAATGCAGGGCCTAGGGTGTTACTTCCCAGGAGCATTTTTTGGAGCTCCTTCCTTGAGCATCCTTTGGGCACTACTATACTTTCCTGAAGTATCCTTTGAGTGCTCCATCTGGGGAGAATCCTTCAGGCACATGCCTGAAGGAAAGCTCTTGAAGTGCCTTAAAAAGCCAAAAATTCCTTTATTTCTTCAATCACTTTTCCATATTTAAGGTGCCCAGTTTCCAGCTAGCTTGTCCTTCTCTACTTACTTCTCAAAACTCAAACCATCAATATGGTGCTCTATAAGTCTCTGGAAATTACCTTATAATCATCAAATATCTATCATACTTTGCATCAATTTTCAGTTTTACTAGTATCATACCCAGTTTAACTCTGTATCCCAGATATAAATCTTCCAATTCAGAATACAGCCATCTTTTCCTTTTTCTTTTTCACAGATTTATACAGTTATACATATGAAGAAACAAATACATTCTAAGTTTAACAACAAAACACAATCACCTACCAGCAGTTAACATATGCTGCCTAATCACAATAAAGAGCAAATGCTTTATTTGCTTTTACTTTTCTTATATGATTTTTTTTTTATGTTCGACATATCTTTCATCAATATATTCATTCTTAATTCTTTAGTTTATATTTTCATTTTATTTTGCTTTGTCGCTGTCTCCCGCGTTAGCGAGGTAGCGCAAGGAAACAGACGAAAGAATGGCCCAACCCACCCACATACACATGTATATACATACACGTCCACACACGCAAACATACATACCTATACATCTCAACGTATACACATATATACACACACAGACATATACATATATACACATGTACATAATTCATATATATATATATATTTCTTTTCTTTCTTTCATACTATTCGCCATTTCCCGCATTAGCGAGGTAGCGTTGAGAACAGAGGACTGGGCCCTTGAGGGAATATCCTCACTTGGGCCCCTTCTCTATTCCCTCTATATATATATATATATATACATACATATATAGTAAGTAGTGGGATGAAGAAGTAAGATTATTAGTGAAAGAGAAGAGAGAGGCATTTGGACGATTTTTGCAGGGAAAAAATGCAATTGAGTGGGAGATGTATAAAAGAAAGAGACAGGAGGTCAAGAGAAAGGTGCAAGAGTTGAAAAAGAGGGCAAATGAGATTTGGGGTGAGAGAGTATCATTAAAATTTAGGGAGAATAAAAAGATGTTCTGGAAGGAGGTAAATAAAGTGCGTAAAACGAGGGAGCAAATGGGAACTTCAGTGAAGGGCGCTAATGTGGAGGTGATAACAAGTAGTGGTGATATGAGAAGGAGATGGAGTGAGTATTTTGAAGGTTTGTTGAATGTGTCTGATGATAGAGTGGCAGATATAGGGTGTTTTGGTCGAGGTGGTGTGCAAAGTGAGAGGGTTAGGGAAAATGATTTGGTAAACAAAGAAGAGGCAGTAAAAGCTTTGCGGATGATGAAAGCCGGCAAGGCAGCAGGTTTGGATGGTATTGCAGTGGAATTTATTAAAAAAGGGGGTGACTGTATTGTTGACTGGTTGGTAAAGTTATTTAATGTATGTATGACTCATAGTGAGGTGCCTGAGGATTGGCGGAATGCGTGCATAGTGCCATTGTACAAAGGCAAAGGGGATAAGAGTGAGTGCTCAAATTACAGAGGTATAAGTTTGTTGAGTATTCCTGGTAAATTATATGGGAGGGTATTGATTGAGAGGGTGAAGGCATGTACAAAGCATCAGATTAGGGAAGAGCAGTGTGGTTTCAGAAGTGGTAGAGGATGTGTGGATCAGGTATTTCCTTTGAAGAATGTATGTGAGAAATACTTAGAAAAGCAAATGGATTTATATGTAGCATTTATGGATCTGGAGAAGGCATATGATACAGTTGATAGAGATGCTCTGCGGAAGGTATTAAGAATATATGGTGTGGGTGGCAAGTTGTTAGAAGCAGTGAAAAGTTTTTATCGAGGATGTAAGGCATGTGTACGTGTAGGAAGAGAGGAAAGTGATTGGTTCTCAGTGAATGTAGGTTTGCGGCAGGGGTGTGTGATGTCTCCATGGTTGTTTAATTTGTTTATGAATAGGGTTGTTAGGGAGGTGAATGCAAGAGTTTTGGAAAGAGGGGCAAAAATGAAGTCTGTTGTGGGTGAGAGAGCTTCGGAAGTAAGTCAGTTGTTGTTCGCTGATGATACAGCGCTGGTGGCTGATTCATGTGAGAAACTGCAGAAGATGGTGACTGAGTTTGGTAAAGTGTGTGAAAGAATAAAGTTAAGAGTAAATGTGAATAAGAGCAAGGTTATTAGGTACAGTAGGGTTGAGGGTCAAGGCAATTGGGAGGTAAGTTTGAATGGAGAAAAACTGGAGGAAGTAAAGTGTTTTAGATATCTGGGAGTGGATCTGGCAGCGGATGGAACCATGGAAGCGGAAATGGATCATAGGGTGGGTGGAGGGGGCGAAAATTGTGGGAGCCTTGAAGAATGTGTGGAAGTCGAGAACATTATCTCGGAAAGCAAAAATGGGTATGTTTGAAGGAATAGTGGTTCCAACAATGGTGTATGGTTGCGAGGCGTGGGCTATGGATAGAGCTGTGCGCAGGAGGATGGATGTGCTGGAAATGAGATGTTTGAGGACAATGTGTGGTGTGAGGTGGTTTGATCGAGTAAGGAACATAAGGGTAAGAGAGATGTGTGGAAATAAAAAGAGCGTGGTTGAGAGAGCAGAAGAGAGTGTTTTGAAATGGTTTGGGCACATGGAGAGAATGAGTGAGGAAAGATTGACCAAGAGGATATAAGTGTCGGAGGTGGAGGGAACGAGGAGAAGTGGGAGACCAAATTGGATGTGAAAAGATGGAGTGAAAAAGATTTTGTGTGATCGAGGCCTGAACATGCAGGAGGGTGAAAGAATGGCAAGGAATAGAGTGAATTGGATCGATGTGGTATACCGCGGTTGACGTGCTGTCAGTGGATTGAATCAGGGCATGTGAAGCGTCTGGGGTAAACCATGGAAAGCTGTGTAGGTATTGTATATTTGCGTGTGTGGACGTATGTATATACATGTGTATGGGGGTGTGTTGGGCCATTTCTTTCGTCTGTTTCCTTGCGCTACCTCGCAAACGCGGTAGACAGCGACAAAGCAAAAAAGAAAAAAAAAAAGAAATATATATATATATATATATATATATATATATATATATATATATATATATATATATATATATTCATATTTATATTACTTGGTCACTGTCTCCCGCGTTTGCGGGGTAGCGCAAGGAAACAAACGAAAGAAATGGCACAACCCACCCCCATACACAATTTACAAACACACGCCCACACACGCAAATATACATACCTATACATCTCAATGTACACATATATACACACACACAGACACATACATATATACCCATGCACACAATTCACACTGTCTGCCCCTATTCATTCCCATCGCCACCTCGCCACACATGGAATACCATCCCCCTCCCCTCTCATGTGTGCGAGGTAGCACTAGTAAAAGACAACAAAGGCCCCATTCGTTCAAGCTCAGTCTCCAGCAGTCACGAAATAAAGCCCGAAACCACAGCTCCCTTTCCACATCCAGGTCCCACACATCTTTCCATGGTTTACCCCAGACGCTTCACATGCCCTGATTCAATCCACTGACAGCACGTCAACCACTGTATAACACATCGATCCAATTCAATTTATTCCTTGCCCGCCTTTCACCCTCCTGCATGTTCAGACCCCAATAACTCAAAATCTTTTTCACTCCATCTTTCCACCTCCAATTTGGTCTCCCACTTCTCCTCGTTCATTCCACCTCCGACACATATATCCTCTTGGTCAATCTTTCCTCACTCATTCTCTCCATGTGCCCGAACCATTTCAAAACACCCTCTTCTGATCTCTCAACCACGGTGGTGTGCACCACCTTATATATATATATATATATATATATATATATATATATATATATATATATATATATATATATATATATATATATATATATATATATATATATATATATATATATATATATATATATATATATATATATATATATATATATATATATATATATATATATATATATATATTTTCCCTGGGGATAGGGGACGAAGAATACTTCCCACGTATTCCCTGCGTGTCGTAAAAGGCGACTAAAAGGGGAGGGAGCGGGGGGCTGGAAATCCTCCCCTCTTTTTTTTTTTTTTTTTTTTTTTTTTTAATTTTCCAAAAGAAGGAACAGAGAATTGGGCCAGGTGAGGGTATTCCCTCAAAGGCCCAGTCCTCTGTTCTTAACGCTACCTCGCTAATGCGGGAAATGGCGAAGTTTGAAAGAAAAAAAAAAAAAATATATATATATATATCTTTTTTTCTCTTTCAAACTATTCGCAATTTCCCGCATTAGCGAGGTAGCGTTAAGAACAGAGGACTGGGACTTGAGGGAATACCCTCACCTGGCCCAATTCTCTGTTCCTTCTTTTGGAAAATTAAAAAAAAACGAGAGGGGAGGATTTCCAGCCCCCCGCTCCCTCCCCTTTTAGTCGCCTTCTACGACACGCAGGGAATACGTGGGAAGTATTCTTTCTCCCCTATCCCCAGGGATAATATATATATATATATATATATATATATATATATATATATATATATATATATATATATATATATATATATATATATATATATATATATATATATATATATATATATATATACGTTGAGATGTATAGGTATGTAAGTATTGAGTGTGTGGAAGAGTATGTATATACATGTGTATGTGGGTGGGTTGGGCCTTTTTTTCTTCTGTTTCCTTGCGCTACCTGGCTAACGCGGGAGACAGCGACAAAGCGAAATAAGTACGTAGATATATAAATACATAAAAATATATATATATATATATATATATATATATATATATATATATATATATATATATATATATATATACGTATAAAAGAAAGAGACAGGAGGTCAAGAGAAAGGTGCAAGAGGTGAAAAAAAGGGCAAATGAGTGTTGGGGTGAGAGAGTATCATTAAATTTCAGAGAGAATAAAAAGATGTTCTGGAAGGAGGTAAATAAAGTGCGTAAGACAAGGGAGCAAATGGGAACTTCAGTGAAGGGCGCAAATGGGGAGGTGATAACAAGTAGTGGTGATGTAAGAACGAGATGGAGTGATTATTTTAAAGGTTTGTTGAATGTGTTTGATGATAGAGTGGCAGATATAGGGTGTTTTGGTCGAGGTGGTGTGCAAAGTGACAGGGTTAGGGAAAATGATTTGGTAAACAGAGAAGAGGTAGTAAAAGCTTTGCGGAAGATGAAAGCCGGCAAGGCAGCAGGTTTGGATGGTATTGCAGTGGAATTTATTAAAAAAGGGGGTGACTGTATTGTTGACTGGTTGGTAAGGTTATTTAATGTATGTATGACTCATGGTGAGGTGCCTGAGGATTGGCGGAATGCGTGCATAGTGCCATTGTACAAAGGCAAAGGGGATAAGAGTGAGTGCTCAAATTACAGAGGTATAAGTTTGTTGAGTATTCCTGGTAAATTATATGGGAGGGTATTGATTGAGAGGGTGAAGGCATGTACAGAGCATCAGATTGGGGAAGAGCAGTGTGGCTTCAGAAGTGGTAGAGGATGTGTGGATCAGGTGTTTGCTTTGAAGAATGTATGTGAGAAATACTTAGAAAAGCAAATGGATTTGTATGTAGCATTTATGGATCTGGAGAAGGCATATGATAGAGTTGATAGATATGCTCTGTGGAAGGTATTAAGAATATATGGTGTGGGAGGCAAGTTGTTAAAAGCAGTGAAAAGTTTTTATCGAGGATGTAAGGCATGTGTACGTGTAGGAATAGAGGAAAGTGATTGGTTCTCAGTGAATGTAGGTTTGCGGCAGGGGTGTGTGATGTCTCCATGGTTGTTTAATTTGTTTATGGATGGGGTTGTTAGGCAGGTGAATGCAAGAGTTTTGGAAAGAGGGGCAAGTATGAAGTCTGTTGGGGATGAGAGAGCTTGGGAAGTGAGTCAGTTGTTGTTCGCTGATGATACAGCGCTGGTGGCTGATTCATGTGAGAAACTGCAGAAGCTGGTGACTGAGTTTGGTAAAGTGTGTGAAAGAAGAAAGTTAAGAGTAAACGTTAATAAGAGCAAGGTTATTAGGAACAGTAGGGATGAGGGTCAAGTCAATTGGGAGGTGAGTTTGAATGGAGAAAAACTTGAGGAAGTGAAGTGTTTTAGACATTTGGGAGTGGATCTGGCAGCGGATGGAACCATGGAAGCGGAAGTGGATCATAGGGTGGGGGAGGGGGCGAAAATTCTGGGAGCCTTGAAGAATGTGTGGAAGTCGAGAACATTATCTCGGAAAGTAAGAAGGGGTATGTTTGAAGGAATAGTGGTTCCAACAATTGATCGAGTAAGTAACGTAAGGGTAAGAGAGATGTGTGGAAATAAAAAGAGTGTGGTTCAGAGAGCAGAAGAGGGTGTTTTGAAATGGTTTCGGCACATGGATAGAATGAGTAAGGAAAGATTGACCAAGAGGATATATGTGTCGGGGATTTAGGGAACGAGGAGAAGAGGGAGACCAAATTGTAGGTGGAAAGATGGAGTGAAAAAGATTTTGTGTGATCGGGGCCTGAACATGCAGGAGGGTGAAATCGGGCAAGGAATAGAGTGAATTGGATCGATGTGGTATACCGGGGTTGACGTGCTGTCAGTGGATTGAATCAAGGCATGTAAAGCGTCCGGGGTAAACCATGGAAAGTTGTGTGGGGCCTGTATGTGGAAAGGGAGCTTTGGTTTCGGGCATTATAGCGTAACAGCTGGAGACTGATTGTGAACGAATGGGGCCTTTGTTGTCTTTTCCTAGTGCTACCTCGCACACATGAGGGGGGAGGGGGATGGTATTCCATGTGTGGCCAGGTGGCGATGGGAATGAATAAAGGCAGATAGTGTGAATTGTGTGCATGGGTATGTATGTATGTGTCTGTGTGTGTATATATATATGTATATTGAGGTGTATATGTATGTATATTTGCGTGTGTGTGCGTGTGTGTGTGTACAATGTGTATGGGGGTGGGTTGTGCCATTTCTCTCGTCTGTTTCCTTGCACTACCTCGCAAACGCGGGAGACAGCGACAACGCAAAATAAATCAATGAATATATATATATATATATATATATATATATATATATATATATATATATATATATATATATATATATATATATATATATATATATATATATATATATATATGGATTTGTATGTAGCATTTATGGATCTGGAGAAGGCATATGATAGAGTTGATAGAGATGCTCTGTGGAAGGTATTAAGAATATATGGTGTGGGAGGCAAGTTGTTAGAAGCAGTGAAAAGTTTTTATCGAGGATGTAAGGCATGTGTACGTGTAGGAAGAGAGGAAAGTGATTGGTTCTCAGTGAATGTAGGTTTGCGGCAGGGGTGTGTGATGTCTCCATGGTTGTTTAATTTGTTTATGGATGGGGTTGTTAGGGAGGTGAATGCAAGAGTTTTGTAAAGAGGGGCAAGTATGAAGTCTATTGGGGATGAGAGATCTTGGGAAGTGAGTCAGTTGTTGTTCGCTGATGATACAGCGCTGGTGGCTGATTCATGTGAGAAACTGCAGAAGCTGGTGACTGAGTTTGGTATAGTGTGTGAAAGAAGAAAGTTAAGAGTAAATGTGAATAAGAGCAAGGTTATTAGGTACAGTAGGGTTGAGGATCAAGTCAATTGGGAGGTGAGTTTGAATGGAGAAAAACTGGAGGAAGTGAAGTGTTTTAGATATCTGGGAGTGGATCTGGCAGCGGATGGAACCATGGAAGCGAAAGTGGATCATAGGGTGGGGGAGGGGGCGAAAATTCTGGGAGCCTTGAAGAATGTGTGGAAGTCGAGAACATTTTCTCCGAAAGCAAAAATGGGTATGTTCGAAGGAATAGTGGTTCCAACAATGTTGTATGGATGTGCTGGAATTGAGATGTTTGAGGACAATGTTTGGTGTGAGGTGGTTTGATCGAGTAAGTAACTTAAGGGTAAGAGAGATGTGTGGAAATAAAAAGAGCGTGGTTGAGAGAGCAGAAGAGGGTGTTTTGAAATGGTTTGGGCACATGGAGAGAATGAGTGAGGACAGATTGACCAAGAGGATATATGTGTCGGAGGTGGATGGAACGAGGAGAAGAGGGAGACCAAATTGGAGGTGGAAAGATGGAGTGAAGAAGATTTTTTGTGATCGGGGCCTGAACATGCAGGAGGGTGAAAGGAGGGCAAGGAATAGAGTGAATTGGAGCGATGTGGTATACCGGGGTTGACGTGCTGTCAGTGGATTGAATTAGGGCATGTGAAGCGTCTGGGGTAAACCATGGAAAGCTGTGTAGGTATGTATATTTGCGTGTGTGGACGTATGTATATACATGTGTATGGGGGTGGGTTGGGCCATTTCTTTCGTCTGTTTCCTTGCGCTACTTCGCAAACGCGGGAGACAGCGACAAAGCAAAAAAAAAAAAAAAAAAAAAAAAAAAAAATATGTATGTATATATATATATATATATATATATATATATATATATATATATATATATATATATATATATATATATATATATATATATTTTTTTTTTTTTTTCTTTTTTTTTTTTTGCTTTGTCGCTGTCTCCCGCGTTTGCGAAGTAGCGCAAGGAAACAGACGAAAGAAATGGCCCAACCCACCCCCATACACATGTATATACATGCGTCCACACACGCAAATATATATATATATATATATATATATATATATATATATATATATATATATATAAATACGTATATATGTCGCTGTTTCCCGCGGTAGCGAGGTAGCGCAAGGAAACAGACGAAAGAATGGCCCAACCCGCCCACAAACACATGTATATATATGCACGTCCACACACGGAAATATACGTACCTATACATCTCAGTGTACACTATATATACACACACAGACATATACCTATATACACATGTACATAATTCATACTGTCTGCCTTTATTTGTTCCCATCGCCACCTCGCCACACATAGAATAACAATCCCCTCCCTCATCGTGTGTGCGAGGTAGCGCTAGGAAAAGACACCAAAGGCCCCATTCGTTCACACTCAGTCTCTAGCTGTCATGTAAATAAGGCACCGAAACCACAGCTCCCTTTCCACATCCAGGCCCCACACACTTTCCATTGTTTACCCCAGACGCTTCACATGCCCTGGTTCAATCTATTGACAGCACGTCGACCCCGGTATACCACATCGTTCCAATTCACTCTATTCCTTGCACGCCTTTTACCCTCCTGCATGTTCAGGCCCCGATCACTCAAAATCTTTTTCACTCCATCTCTCAAACTCCAATTTGGTCTCCCACTTCTCGCTCCCTCAAACTCTGACACATATATCCTCTTGGTCAATCTCTCCTCACTCATTCTCTCCATGTGACCAAACCCTTTCAAAACACCCTCTTCTGTTCTCTCAAACACACTCTTTTTATTTCCAAACATCTCTCTTACCCTTACATTACTTACTCGATCAAACCACCTCACACAACATATTGTCCTCAAACATCTCATTTCCAGCACATCCACCCTTCTGCGCACAACTCTATCCATAGCCCACGCCTCGCAAATATACAACATTGCTGGAACCACTATTCCTTCAAACATATCCATTTTTGCTTTCCGAGATAATGTTCTCGACTTCCAAACATCCTTCAAGGCTCCCATAATTTTCGACCCCTCCCCCACCCTATGATTCACTTCCGCTTCCATGGTTCCATCCGCTGCCAGATCCACTCCCAGATATCTATAACACTTTACTTCCTCCAGTTTTTCTCCATTCAAACTTTCCTCCCAATTGACTTGACCCTCAACCTTACTGTACTTAATAACCTTACTCTTATTCACATTTACTCTTAACTTTCTTCTTTCACACACTTTGCCAAGCTCAGTCACTAGCTTCTGCAGTTATTATATATATATATATATATATATATATATATATATATATATATATATATATATATATATATATATATATATATATATATATATATATATATATATATATATATATATATATATATATATATATATATATATATTTATATATATATATATATATATATATATATATATATATATATATATATATATATATATATATATTCTTCTGTTTCCCATTTTAGAAAGTTAAAAAATACAAGGAGGGGAGGATTTCTGGCCCCCCGCTCCCGTCCCCTCTAGTCGCTTTCTACGACACGCGAGGAATACGTGGGAAGTATTCTTTCACCCCTATCCCCAGGGATAATATACATATATATATACATATACACATACACACACATACACATACATACGCACATATACACACACACACACACATACATATATATACATATGAAAAATGTAAGAAACAATTTAGAAAACTGAAACTTCTAGCTTGAAATGAATGAAAAAATGAATGTCACATAATGGTTCAACCTCTGGCTATGGAAAAAGGAAATGTATAATTTATTTACACAAACGTCAATAGCAGTTCTCATCAATTTAACCACTGTATCAATAAGCTTCAATGTCTAAGCTACATTTTTTTTCCAATTTCACTATTTTCTTGTCAAAACACCATGTATGAAAACTATCACTCCAGTAACACAACTATAAACATTTACTTCCCTTTTAAAAAAGTTCTGGGGAAGTCTGTCTCGATACACTGCGGGAAACTCTACCACCTGGCGAGGTTTGTGTTGCAATGGTTCTTGATTCACAAACGTAGTAGCATCACTGGTGGGCCAAGGTAGTTCCGTTTGCGAAGAGGCGCTTTATATGATGTCTTGACACACGATGACCTATAGTTACATTGTGAGAAACAGGTCCCCTTCGTCTGTTGGCAACAGGCAGTCGAGTTTCGTTGAAGAAATCGCCACAAATGAGTCATCATTGCCTGCTACTACTGGAGACAACTCAACCTTGGCGCTGTTGGAGTTCCTGGGAGAGGTCCTGGAGGATCTCCACGACCCTGCTCAAATGTTCTGAAGGTTGGATTCTGTCAGGACACCTGGTGACCACACGGTGACACTCCTGTCAGGTGGCAGGGGGCGCTCACCCCGCGTACACTGGACCACTGGACCGGCGCCCCGCGTGCACTGGACCACTGGACCGGCGCCCCGCGTGCACTGGACCACTGGACCGGGAATGGTGTCACCTGCGCACGTCTAGCTCTTAAAACGCAAAGATGGTTCACCACTTTCCACTAGCACGTCCACTCACTACACCAAAATGTGAGAAACTGCAGAAGCTGGTGACTGAGTTTGGTAAAGTGTGTGGAAGAAGAAAGTTAAGAGTAAATGTGAATAAGAGCAAGGTTATTAGGTACAGTAGGGTTGAGGGTCAAGTCAATTGGGAGGTGAGTTTGAATGGAGAAAAACTGGAGGAAGTGAAGTGTTTTAGATATCTGGGAGTGGATCTGGCACCGGATGGAACCATGGAAGCGGAAGTGGATCATAGGGTGGGGGAGGGGGCGAAGATTCTGGGAGCCTTGAAGAATGTGTGGAAGTCGAGAACATTATCTCGGAAAGCAAAAATGGGTATGTTTGAAGGAATAGTGGTTCCAACAATGTTGTATGGTTGCGAGGCGTGGGCTATGGATAGAGTTGTGCGCAGGAGGATGGATGTGCTGGAAATGAGATGTTTGAGGACAATGTGTGGTGTGAGGTGGTTTGATCGAGTAAGTAACGTAAGGGTAAGAGAGATGTGTGGAAATAAAAAGAGCGTGGTTGAGAGAGCAGAAGAGGGTGTTTTGAAATGGTTTGGGCACATGGAGAGAATGAGTGAGGAAAGATTGACCAAGAGGATATATGTGTCGGAGGTGGAGGGAACGAGGAGAAGAGGGAGACCAAATTGGAGGTGGAAAGATGGAGTGAAAAAGATTTTGTGTGATCGGGGCCTGAACATGCAGGAGGGTGAAAGGAGGGCAAGGAATAGAGTGAATTGGAGCGATGTGGTATACCGGGGTTGACGTGCTGTCAGTGGATTGAATCAAGGCATGTGAAGCGTCTGGGGTAAACCATGGAAAGCTGTGTAGGTATGTATATTTGCGTGTGTGGACGTATGCATATACATGTGTATGGGGGTGTGTTGGGCCATTTCTTTCGTCTGTTTCCTTGCGCTACCTCGCAAACGCGGGAGACAGCGACAAAGCAAAAAAAAAAAAAAAAAAAAATATATATATATATATATATATATATATATATATATATATATATATATATATATATATATATATATATATATATATATATATATATATATATATACTCGCACAGATATATACATATATACACATGTACATGATTCATACATGCTGCTTTTATTCATTGTCGTCGTCACCCCGCCACATATCTCTTTTTCCCTTTCATTACTTACGAGATCAATCCACCTCATATTACATATTGTCCTCAAACATCTCATTCCCAACGCATTCACCCTCCTCAGCACAACCCTATCTATAGTCCACGCCTCGTAACCATATAACATTGTCGGAACCACTATTCCTTCAAACATCCCCATTTTTGCTTTCAGAGATAATGTTCTCGCCTTGCACATATTCTTCAACACCTCTAGAACTTTCGCCCCCTCCCCCTCCCAATTACTCACTTCCACTTGCTTGGTTTCATCCGCTGCCAAATCCACTCACAGATCTCTAAAACACTTCATATCCTCCAATTTTTGTCAATCAAAAATCACCTCCCAACTTACTCTTTCCCCGGTATTACTGTACTTAATAACCTTGCTGTTATTCACATTTACTCTTACAATTCTTCTTTCACACATTTTACCAAACTTAGTCACCAGCTTCTGCAGTTTCTCACCCGAATTAGCTGCCAACTCTGTATCATCAGCGGATAACAGCTGACTCGCTTCGCAAGCCCTCTCATCCACAACAGACTGCATACTTGCCCCTTTATCCAAAACTCTTGCATTCACCTTCCTAACAACCACATTCATAAACAAATTAAACAACCATGGAGACATCACGCACCCCCGCCACAAACCGACATTCACTGAGAAGCAATCACTTTCCTCTCTTCCTACTGGTACACATGCCTTACATCCTCGGTAAAAGCTTTTCACTGCTTCCAGCAACTCTCCTCCTACAACACATACTCTTAATACCTTCCACAGAGCATCTCTATCAACCGTATCATATGCCTTCTCCAGATTCAGAAATTCTACATATAAATCTATTTGTTTTTCTAAGTATTTCTCATATACACTCTTCAAAGCAAACGCTTGATCCACACATCCTCTACCACTTACGAAACCACACTGCTCTTCCGCAATCTGATGCTCTGTACATGCCTTCATCCTCTTAATCAATACCCTTTTATATAATTTCCCAGGAATACTCAACAAACTTATACCTTTGTAATTTGAGCACTCACCTTCATCCCCTTTGTCTTTGTACAATGGCACTATGCATGCATTCCGCCGTTCCTCAGGCACTTACCCATGAGCCAAACGTAGAGTGAATATCCTCACTAACCAGTCAACAGCACAGTCACCTCCTTTTTCAATAATTTCCACTGCAATACCATCGAAATCTGCCTTCTTGCCGACTTTCATCTTCTGCAAAGCTTTCACTACCTCTTATCTGTTTACCAAACGATTCCCCTTGACTCTCTCACTTCGCACACCACCTCGACCAAAACATCCTATATCTGCCACTCTATCATCTAAGACATTCAACAAGCCTTTAGAATTCTCACGCCATATCCTTCTCACAGCACCATTACTTGTTATTACCTCCCCAGTAGCCCCTTTCACCCATGTTCTCATTTGTTCTCTTGTCTTACGATCTTTGTATATATCCTTCCAAAACATCTTTTTATTCTTCCTAAAATTTAACGATGTTCTCTCACCCCAACTCGCATTTGCCCTCTTTTTCACCTTTTGCAACTTTTCTTGACCTCCTTCCTCTTACTTTTATACATCTCCCAGTCATTTGCACTAATTGCCTGCAAAAATCGTCAAAATGTCTCTCTCTTCTCTTTCACTAATATTCTTACTTCCTCATTGATAATATATTAATGATGATAATAAAAATAATGATGATAATAATGATAATAATAATTATAACAACAATAATAATAATAATAATGATAATAATAATAATAATAATAATAATAATAATAATAATAATAATAATAATAATAATAATAATAATAATGATAATAATAATAATGATAGTAATAATGATATTCATAATAATAAAGATATTGATAATGATGATAATGATAGTGTTGATAATAGTAATAATTATGATAATGATAATGATAATAACAATAATAATAGTAATAATAATGATAATGACAATAATAATAATAATAATAATAATAATAATAATAATAATAATGATAATAGTAATAACTATCTCTGGGGATAGGGGCGAAAGAACACTTACCATGTATTCCCTGCGTGTCGTAGAAGGCGACTAAAAAGGGAGGGAGCGGGTGGCTGGAAATCCTCCCCCCTCATTTTTTTAATTTTTTAAAAGAAGAAACAGAGAAAGAGGCCAGGTAAGGATATTCCCTCAAAGGCCCAGTCCTCTGTTCTTAACGCTACCTAGTTAACGCGGAATATGGCGAACATTATGAAAAATTGTAATCATAATAATGATAATGATAATTATAATAATAATAATGATAATAATAATAATAATAATAATAATAATGATAATAATAATAATAATAGTAATAATAATAATGATAATATTTTTTTTTTTTTTTTTTTGCTTAGTCGCTGTCTCCCGCGTTTGCGAGGTAGCGCAAGGAAACAGACGAAAGAAATGGCCCAACCCACCCCCATACACATGTATATACATACGTCCACACACGCAAATATACATACCTACACAGCTTTCCATGCTTTACCTCAGACGCTTCACAAGCCCTGATTCAACCCACTGACAGCACGTCAACCTCGGTATACCACATCGATCCAATTCACTCTATTCCTTGCCCTCCTTTCACCCTCCTGCATGTTCAGGCCCCGATCACACAAAATCTTTTTCACTCCATCTTTCCACCTTCAATTTGGTCTCCCACTTCTCCTCGTTCCCTCCACCTCCGACACATATATCCTTTTGGTCAATCTTTCCTTACTCATTCTCTCCATGTGCCCAAACCATTTCAAAACACCCACTTCTGCTCTCTCAACCACGCTCTTTTTATTTCCACACATCTCTCTTACCCTTACGTTACTTACTCGATCAAACCCCTCACACCACACATTGTCCTCAAACATCTCATTTCCAGCACATCCATCCTCCTGCGCACAACTCTATCTATAGCCCACGCCTCGCAACCATACAACATTGTTGGAACCACTATTCCTTCAAACATACCCATTTTTGCTTTCGGAGATAATGTTCTCGACTTCCACACATTCTTCAAGGCTCCCAGAATTCTCGCCCCCTCCCCCACCCTATGATCCACTTCCGCTTCCATGGTTCCATCCGCTGCCAGATCCACTCCCAGATATCTAAAACACTTTACTTCCTCCAGTTTTTCTCCATTCAAACTTACCTCCCAATTGACTTGACCCTCAACCCTATATATATATATATATATATATATATATATATATATATATATATATATATATATATATATATATATATATATATATATATATATATATATATATATATATATATATATATATATATATATATAAATGAGAGTTGGGGTGAGAGAGTATCATTAAATTTTAGGGGGAATAAAAAGATGTTCTGGAAGGAGGTAAATAAAGTGCGTAAGACAAGGGAGCAAATGGGAACTTCAGTGAAGGGCGCAAATGGGGAGGTGATAACAAGTAGGGGTGATGTGAGAAGGAGATGGAGTGAGTATTTCGAAGGTTTGTTGAATGTGTTTGATGATAGAGTGGCAGATATAGGGTGTTTGGTCGAGGTGGTGTGCAAAGTGAGAGGGTTAGGGAAAATGATTTGATAAACAGAGAATAGGTAGTGAAAGCTTTGCGGAAGATGAAAGCCGGCAAGGCAGCAGGTTTGGATGGTATTGCAGTGGAATTTATTAAAAAAGGGGGTGACTGTATTGTTGACTGGTTGGTAAGGTTATTTAATGTATGTATGACTCATGGTGAGGTGCCTGAGGATTGGCGGAATGCGTGCATAGTGCCATTGTACAAAGGCAAAGGGGATAAGAGTGAGTGCTCAAATTACAGAGGTATAAGTTTGTTGAGTATTCCTGGTAAATTATATGGGAGGGTATTGATTGAGAGGGTGAAGGCATGTACAGAGCATCAGATTGGGGAAGAGCAGTGTGGTTTCAGAAGTGGTAGAGGATGTGTGGATCAGGTGTTTGCTTTGAAGAATGTATGTGAGAAATACTTAGAAAAGCAAATGGATTTGTATGTAGCATTTATGGATCTGGAGAAGGCATATGATAGAGTTGATAGAGATGCTCTGTGGAAGGTATTAAGAATATATGGTGTGGGAGGAAAGTTATTAGAAGCAGTGAAAAGTTTTTATCGAGGATGTAAGGCATGTGTACGTGTAGGAAGGGAGGAAAGTGATTGGTTCTCAGTGAATGTAGGTTTGCGGCAGGGGTGTGTGATGTCTCTATGGTTGTTTAATTTGTTTATGGATGGGGTTGTTAGGGAGGTAAATGCAAGAGTTTTGGAAAGAGGGGCAAGTATGAAGTCTGTTGGGGATGAGAGAGCTTGGGAAGTGAGTCAGTTGTTGTTCGCTGATGACACAGCGCTGGTGGCTGATTCATGTGAGAAACTGCAGAAGCTGGTGACTGAGTTTGGTAAAGTGTGTGGAAGAAGAAAGTTAAGAGTAAATGTGAATAAGAGCAAGGTTATTAGGTACAGTAGGGTTGAGGGTCAAGTCAATTGGGAGGTGAGTTTAAATGGAGAAAAACTGGAGGAAGTGAAGTGTTTTAGATATCTGGGAGTGGATCTGGCAGCGGATGGAACCATGGAAGCGGAAGTGGATCATAGGGTGGGGGAGGGGGCGAAAATTCTGGGGGCCTTGAAGAATGTGTGGAAGTCGAGATCATTATCTCGGAAAGCAAAAATGGGTATGTTTGAAGGAATAGTGGTTCCAACAATGTTGTATGGTTGCGAGGCGTGGGCTATGGATAGAGTTGTGCGCAGGAGGATGGATGTGCTGGAAATGAGATGTTTGAGGACAATGTGTGGTGTGAGGTGGTTTGATCGAGTGAGTAACGTAAGGGTAAGAGAGATGTGTGGAAATAAAAAGAGCGTGGTTGAGAGAGCAGAAGAGGGTGTTTTGAAGTGGTTTGGGCACATGGAGAGGATGAGTGAGGAAAGATTGACCAAGAGGATATATGTGTCGGAGGCGGAGGGAACAAGGAGAAGAGGGAGACCAAATGGGAGGTAGAAAGATGGAGTGAAAAAGATTTTGTGTGATCGGGGCCTGAACATGCAGGAGGGTGATAGGAGGGCAAGGAATAGAGTGAATTGGAGCGATATGGTATACCGGGGTTGACGTACTGTCAGTGGATTGAATCAGGGCATGTGGGGCGTCTGGGGTGAACCATGGAAAGCTGTGTAGGTATGTATATTTGCGTGTGTGGACGTATGTATATACATGTGTATGGGGATGGGTTGGGCCATTTCTTTCGTCTGTTTCCTTGCGCTACCTCGCAAACGCGGGAGACAGCGACAAAGCAAAAAAAAAAAAAAAAATCAATAATGATAATAATAATAATAATAATAATAATAATAATAATAATAATAATAATAATGATAATAGTAATCATAATAATAATGATATTAGTAATGATAATAATAATAATAATAATAATGATAATAATAATAATATAATAATAATAATAATAATAATAATAATAATAATAATAATAATAATAATAATGATAATAATAATAATAATTATAATAATGATAATGATAATAGTAATAATGATAATAATAATAATAATAATAATAATAATAATAATAATAATAATAATAATAATAATAATAATAATAATAATGACAATAATAATAATAATTATAATAGTAATAATAATAATAATAATAATAATAATAATAATAATAATAATAATAATAATAATAATAATAATAATAGTGATAATAATGATAACAATAATGATATTAATAATGATAATAAAGATGATAATATTAATAATATCAATAATGATAGTAATGATGATAATAATGATATTGATAGTAATAATAATAATAAAAACAACAACAATGATAATGAAACAAAAACTTTAGGTCCCCCACTATAAAACCGGTACACACAAGGCTCATAATACCTATACCACTAAAGAAAAGAAGAGAGAGAGAGAGAGAGAGAGAGAGAGAGAGAGAGAGAGAGAGAGAGAGAGAGAGAGAGAGAGAGAGAGAGAGAGAGAGAGAGAGAGAGAGAGAGAGAGAGAGAGATCGCAGTTCTCACATCTCTCTTCAGCTGGCCACTGCAGCTGGGTCAGCCAAGGAGAGATCGCCAAGGGAAATATTCAATTTACCATCTCCCAAATGTTTCCCAAAATGTTTAGCGTCGTTTGAAGTAGTCACGGAGAATTTTCTACCCGGTTCATTTTTGTTAATAATTCCATTTCAATTTAATTGAGGCCGAGACGTGTAAAAACGGGAACTCCACCCAAGACTTCATTATCAAGTTTTAATGGGCAAAGATTTCTGCATATATGCAAGATTCTAGTTTTATTGGCAATACTGTTGCTATCTTCTTAAGGTGTGATGAGGTAAAATTAAAACGTAATATATATATATATATATATATATATATATATATATATATATATATATATATATATATATATATATATATATATATATATATATATATATATATATATCCCTGGGGATGGGGGATTAAGAATACTTCCCACGCATTCCTCACGTGTCGTAGAAGGCGATTAAAGGGGACGGGAGCGGGGGGCTAGAAACCCTCCCCTCCTTGTATTTTAACTTTCTAAAAGGGGAAACAGAAGAAGGAGTCACGCGAAGAGTGCTCATCCTCCTCGAAGGCTCAGATTGGGGGGGTCTAAATGTGTGTGGATGTAACCAAGATGAGAAGAAAGCAGAGATAGGTAGTATGTTTGAGGAAAGGAACCTGGATGTTTTGGCTCTGAGTGAAACGAAGCTAAAGGGTAAAGAGGAAGAGTGGTTTGGGAATGTCTTGGGAGTAAAGTCAGGGGTTAGTGAGAGGACAAAAGCAAGGGAGGGAGTAGCACTACTCCTGAATCACGAGTTGTGGGAGTATGTGATAGAGTGTAAGAAAGTAAATTCTAGACTGATATGGGTAAAACTGAAAGTTGATGGAGAGAGATGGGTGATTATTGGTGCATATGCAACTGGGCATGAGAAGAAAGATCATGAGAGGCAAGTGATTTGGGAGCAGCTGAATGAGTGTGTTAGTGGTTTTGATGCACAAGACCGGGTTATAGTGATGGGTGATTTGAATGCAAAGGTGAGTAATGTGGTAGTTGAGGGAAAAATTGGTATACATGGAGTGTTCAGTGTTGTAAATGGAAATGGTGAAGAGCTTGTAGATTTATGTGCTGAAAAAGGACTGGTGATTGGGAATACCTGGTTTAAAAAGCAAGATATACATAAGTATACGTATGTAAGTAGAAGAGAAGCCAGAGAGAGCTATTGGATTACGTACTAATTGATACACGCACGAAAGAGAGACTTTTGGATGTTAATGTGCTGAGAGGTGCAACTGGAGGGATGTCTGATCATTATCTTGTGGAAGCGAAGGTGAAGATTCGTTGGGGATTTCAGAAAAGAAGAGCGAATGTTGGGGTGAAGAGAGTGGTGAGAATAAGTAAGCTTGAGAAGGAGACTTGTGTGAGGAAGTACCAGGAGAGACTGAGTGCAGAATTGAAAAAGGTGAGAACAAAGGAGGTAAGGGGAGTGGTGGAGGAATGGGATGTATTTAGGGAAGCAGTGATGGCTTGCGCAAAAGATGCTTGTGGCATGAGAAGCGTGGGAGGTGGGTTGATTAGAAAATGTAGTGAGTGGTGGGATGAAGAAGTAAAATTATTAGTGAAAGAGATGAGAGAGGCATTTGAACGATTTTTGCAGGGAAAAAATGCAAATGAGTGGGAGAGGTATAAAAGAAAGAGGCAGGAGGTCAAGAGAAAGGTGGAAGTGGTGAAAAAGAGGGCAAATGAGAGTTGGGGTGAGAGAGTATCATTAAATTTCAGGGAGAATGAAAAGATGTTTTGGAAGGAGGTAAATAAAGTGCGTAAGACAAGGGAGCAGATGGGAACTTCAGTGAAGGGCGCTAATGGGGAGGTGATAACAAGTAGTGGTGATGTGAAAAGGAGATGGAGTGAGTATTTTGAAGGTTTGTTGAATGTGTTTGATGATAGAGTGGCAGATGTGGGGTGTCTTGGTCGAGGTGGTGTGCATAGTGAGAGGGTTAGGGAAAATGATTTGGTAAATAGATAAGAGGTAGTAAAAGCTTTGCGGAAGATGAAAGCCGGCAAAGCAGCAGGTTTGGATGGTATTGCAGTGGAATTTATCAAAAAAGGGGGTGACTGTATTGTTGATTGGTTGGTAAGGTTGTTTAATGTATGTATGATTCATGGTGAGGTGCCTGAGGATTGGCGGAATTCTTGCATAGTGCCATTGTACAAAGGCAAAGGGGATAAGAGTGGGTGCTCATATTACACAGGTATAAGTCTGTTGAGTATTCCTGGTAAATTGTATGGGAGGGTATTGATTGAGAGGGTGAAGGCATGTACAGAGCATCAGATTGGGGAAGAGCAGTGTGGTTTCAGAAGTGGTAGAGGATATGTGGATCAGGTGTTTGCTTTGAAGAATGTACGCGAGAAATACTTAGAAAAACAAATTGATTTGTATGTAGCATTTATGGATATGGAGAAGGCATGTGATAGGGTTGATAGAGATGCTCTGTGGAAGGTTTTAAGAATATATAGTGTGGGAGGCAAGTTGTTAGAAGCAGTGAAAACTTTTTATCGAGGATGTAAGGCATGTGTACGTGTAGGAAGAGAGGAAAGTGATTGGTTCTCAGTGAATGTAGGTTTGCGGCAGGGGTGTGTGATGTCTCCATGGTTGTTTAATTTGTTTATGGATGGGGTTGTTAGGGAGGTGAATGCAAGAGTTTTGGAAAGAGGGGCAAGTATGCAGTCTGTTGTGAATGAGAGAGCTTGGGAAGTGAGTCAGTTGTTGTTCGCTGATGATACAGCGCTGGTGGCTGATTCATGTGAGAAACTGCAGAAGCTGGTGACTGAGTTTGGTGAAGTATGTAAAAGAAGAAAGTTAAGAGTGAATGTGAATAAGAGCAAGGTTATTAGGTACAGTAGGATTGAGGGTCAAGTCAATTGGGAGGTAAGCTTGAATGGAGAAAAGCTAGAGGAAGTGAAGTGTTTTAGATATCTGGGAGTGGATCTGGCAGCGGATGGGGCCATGGAAGCGAAAGTGAATCATAGGGTGGGGGAGGGAGCGAAAATTCTGGGAGCCTTGAAGAATGTGTGGAAGTCTAGAACATTATCTCGGAGGGCGAAAATGGGTATGTTTGAAGGAATAGTGGTTCCAACAATGTTGTATGGTTGCGAGGCGTGGGCTATGGATAGAGTTGTGCGCAGGAGGGTGGATGTGCTGGAAATGAGATGTTTGAGGACAATATGTAGTGTGAGGTGGTTTGATCGAGTAAGTAATGTAAGGGTAAGAGAGATGTGTGGAAATAAAAAGAGTGTGGTTGAGAGAGCAGAAGAGGGTGTTTTGAAATAGTTTGGTCACCTGGAGAGAATGAGTTGGGAAAGATTGACCAAAAGGATATATGAGTCAGAGGTGGAGGGAACGAGGAGAAGTGGGAGACCAAATTGGAGGTGGAAAGATGGAGTGAAATAAAATTTTGAGTTATCGGGGCATGAACATGCAGGAGGGTGATAGGCGTGCAAGGAATAGAGTGAATTGGAACGATGTGGTATACCGGGGTCGACGTGCTGTCAATGGATTGAACCAGGGCATGTGAAGCGTCTGGGGTAAACCATGCAAAGTGTATGGGGCCTGGATGTGGAAAGGGAGCTGTGGTTTCGGGGCATTATTGCGTTACAGCTATAGACTGAGTGTGAACGAATGGGGCCTTTTTGTCTTTTCCTAGTGCTACCTCGCACACATGAGGGGGGTGGGGGATGGTATTCCATGTGTGGCGAAGTGGCGATGGGAATGAATAGGAGCAGGCACTGTGAATTGTGTGCATGGGTATATATGTATGTGTCTGTGTGTGTATATATATGTGTACATTGAGATGTATAGGTATGTGTATTTGCGTGTGTGGGCGTGTGTGTGTGTACATTGTGTATGGGGGTGGGTTGTGCCATTTCTTTCGTCTGTTTCCTTGCGCTACCTCGCAAACGCGGGAGACAGCGACAAAGCAAATTAAAAAGCAATATATATATATATATATATATATATATATATATATATATATGTATATATATATATATATATATATATATATATATATATATATACATATATATATATATATATATATATATATATATATATATATCATACAAAGCTCCAACAGCCAGGATCGAACCTGGGACCCCTTGTGCAAGAGGCAGGTATGCTAACCGCTAGGCTAAGGGACTGTACAATAGGAAACAACTATTCGAAATACTAAGTACTCGAATACCCTTCGTCTCACAATGGTGAGCAACGGGGTCTATCGATTGTTTCCGAACAGAACACATAGCCAGCTGATAGCGTTTTACCGAACCTGACTGTACAACGCGGAGTTACATGAATACGAATAAAGTGTATATGAACGTGCACCTTCATAGAACCTACAAAGCTCCAACAGCCAGGATCGAACCTGGGACCCCTTGTGCAAGAGGCAAGTATGCTAACCGCTAGGCTAAGGGACTGTATAATATATATATATATATATATATATATATATATATATATATATATATATATATATATATATATATATATATATATATATATATATATATATATATATATATATATATATATATATATATCTGGGGATAAGGGAGAAAGAATGATTCCCGCGCATTCCCGCGTGTCCTAGAAGGCGACAAAAGGGGAGGGGAACTGGGAGCTACAAACCCTCACCTCATTGTATTTCAACTTTCTAAAAGGTGAAACAGGAGAAGGAGTCGCGCGGGGAGTGCTTATCCTCCTCTAAGGGTCACATTACTGTGTCTAAATGTGTGTGGATGTAACCAAGTTGAGGAAAAGGAGAGATATCTAGCAAATTCCAGGAAAGGAATCTGGATGTTTTTGGCTCTGAGTGAAACGAAGCTCAAGGGTAATGGGAAAGAGTGGTTTGGGAATGTTTTAGGAGTAAAGTCAAGAGTTGGGTAGAGGACAAGAGCAAGGGAAGGAGTAGCACTACTCCTGAAACAGGAGTTGTGGGAGTATGTGATAGAGTGTAAGAAAGTAAATTCCAGATTGATATAGGTAAAACTGAAAGTGGATGGAGAGAGATGGGTGATTATTGGTGCCTATGCACCTGGGCATGAGAAGAAAGATCATGAGAGGCAAGTGTTTTGGGAGCAGCTGAGTGAGTGTGTTAACAGTTTTGATGCACGAGAGAGGGTTATAATGATGGGTGATTTGAATGCAAAAGTGACTAATGTGGCAGTTGAGGGAATAATCGGTGTACAGTGATGTAAAGGTAAATGGTGAAGAGCTTGCAGATTTGTGTGCTGAAAAAAGACTGGTGATTGTATACGTATGTAAGTAGAAGAGATGGCCAGAGAGCGTTATTGGATTACGTGTTAATTGATAGGCGCGTGAAAGAGAGCCTTTTGGATGGTAATGTGCTGAGAGGTGCAAGTGGATGGATGTCTGATTATTATCTTGTAGAGGCGAAGTTGAAGATTTTTACGTTTTCAGAAGAGAAGAGAGAATGTTGGGGTGAAGAGAGTGTTGAGAGTAAGTGAGCATAGGAAGAAGACTTGTGTGAGGAGAGACTGAGTGCAGAATCGATAAAGGTGAGAGCAAAGGACGTAAGGGGAGAGGGGGAGGAATGGAATGTATTTAGAGAAGCAGTAATGGCTTGCGCAAAAGATGCTTGTGGCATGAGAAGCATGGGGGGGTGGGCAGATTAGAAAGGGTAGTGAGTGGTGAGATGAAGAAGTAAGATTATTAGTGAAAGAGAAGTGAGAGGGATTTGGACGATTTTTGCAGGGAAATAGTGCAAATGAGTGGGAGATGTATAAAAGAAAGAGGCAGGAGGTCAAGAGAAAAATGCAAGATGTGAAAAAGAGGGCAAGTGAGAGTTGGGGTGAGAGAGTATCATTAAATTTTAGGGAGGATAAAAGGATGTTTTGGAAGGAGGTAAATAAAATGCGTAAGACAAGAGAACAAATGGGAACACCGGTGAAAGGGGGAAAATGGGGAGGTAATAACAACTAGTTATGATATGAGAAGGTGATAGAGTGAGTATTTTGAAGGTTTGTTTAATGTTTTAGAGGATAGGGTGGCAGATATGGGGTGTTTTGTTCTAGGTGATGTGCAAAGTGAGAGGGTCAGGAATAATGATTTGGTAAACAGAGAAGAGGTAGTGAAAGCTTTGCGGAAGATGAAAGCCGGCAAGGCAGCGGGTTTGGATTGTATTGCAGTGGAATTCATTAAAAAAGGGGCTGACTGTATTGTTGACTGTTTGGTAAAGATATCTGATGTATTCTTGGCTCATGGTGAAGTGCCTGAGGATTAGCGGAATGCATGCATAGTGCCATTGTACAAAGTCAAAGGGGATAAAGGTGAGTGCTCAAATTACAGAGGTATAAGTTTGTTGAGTATACCTGGGAAATTATATGGGAAGATATTGATTGAGAGGGTGTAGACACGTATAGAGCATCAGATTGGGAAAGAGCGGTGTGGTTTCAGAAGTGGTTGTGGATGTGTGGATCAGGTGTTTGCTTTGAAGAATGTATGTGAGAAATACTTAGAAAAGCAAATGGATTTGTATGTAGCATTTATGGATCTGGAGAAGGCATATGATAGAGTTGATAGAGATGCTCTGTGGAAGGTATTAAGAATATATGGTGTGGGAGGAAAGTTGTTAGAAGCAGTGAAAAGTTTTTATCGAGGATGTAAGGCATGTGTACGTGTAGGAGGAGAGGAAAGTGATTGGTTCTCAGTAAATGTAGGTTTGCGGCAGGGGTGTGTGATGTCTCCATGGTTGTTTAATTTGTTTATGGATGGGGATGTTAGGGAGGTAAATGCAAGAGTTTTGGAAAGAGGGGCAAGTATGAAGTCTGTTGGGTCAGTTGTTGTTCGCTGATGATACAACGCTGGTGGCTGATTCATGTGAGAAACTGCAGAAGCTGGTGACTGAGTTTGGTAAAGTGTGTGAAAGAAGAAAGTTAAGAGTAGATGTGAATAAGAGCAAGGTTATTAGGTACAGTAGGGTTGAGGGTCAAGTCAATTGGGAGGTGAGTTTGAATGGAGAAAAACTGGAGGAAGTAAAGTGTTATAGATATCTGGGAGTGGATCTGGCAGCGGATGGAACCATGGAAGCGGAAGTGGATCATAGGGTGGGGGAGGGGGCGAAAATTCTGGGAGCCTTGAAGAATGTGTGGAAGTCGAGAACATTATCTCGGAAAGCAAAAATGGGTATGTTTGAAGGAATAGTGGTTCCAACAATGTTGTATGGTTGCGAGGCGTGGGCTATGGATAGAGTTGTGCGCAGGAGGATGGATGTGCTGGAAATGAGATGTTTGAGGACAATGTGTGGTGTGAGGTGGTTTGATCGAGTGAGTAACGTAAGGGTAAGAGAGATGTGTGGAAATAAAAAGAGCGTGGTTGAGAGAGCAGAAGACGGTGTTTTGAAGTGGTTTGGGCACATGGAGAGAATGAGTGAGGAAAGATTGACCAAGAGGATATATGTGTCGGAGGTGGAGGGAACGAGGAGAAGAGGGAGACCAAATTGGAGGTGGAAAGATGGAGTGAAAAAGATTTTTTCTGATCGGGGCCGGAATATGCAGGAGGGTGAAAGGAGGGCAAGGAATAGAGTGAATTGGAGCGATGTGGTATACTGGGGTTGACGTGCTGTCAGTGGATTGAATCAAGGCATGTGAAGCGTCTGGGGTAAACCATGGAAAGCTGTGTAGGTATGTATATTTGCGTGTGTGGATGTATGTATATACATGTGTATGGGGGGGGAGGTTGGGCCATTTCTTTCGTCTGTTTCCTTGCGCTACCTCGCAAACGCGGGAGACAGCGACAAAGTATAATAAAAATAAAAAAATTATTATTATTATCATTATCATTATCATTATTAATATTATCATTATCATTATTATCATTATTATTATTATCAATATTATCATTATTATTATTATCATTATTATTATTATTATTATTATTATTTTTTTTTTTTTTTTTTTTTTTTTATATCATTATTATATCATTATTAATATTATCATTATTATTATTATTATTATTATTATTATTATCAATATTATCATTATTATCATTATCATTATTATTATCAATATTATTATTATTATTATTATTATTATTATTATTATTATTATTATTATTATTATTATTAACATTAGGATTGTTAGGATTATCATATTGTCATCATTATCATTACAAGGCCATATGTGACTGAGAGTTTTGCATTAGAATCATCTGGACCACCTGATGAAGGTGTTGGCGACTTTTCAATTGGTTGTTATAACTGAACGTTGACGGCCTTAATGGTACTGGCAGTTGATAGGCCTAAAACCCAAACTAACCAAACAGACATTTTTTGAGATCAGCTGACGTTGTTTTACACCAGTTAGTGTATCATCTGTATGACGTGGTTCGTTATTGCAATAAATGGTTCATCTGATATCCAGAATTATGATTAAGAAAAAAGGTTTTTGCAGATATTTAGTTATTATTATTGTCTCGTCTCATATTCTTGCTGTATTTAGTAACTAGGCATCACCTGCACAAAAGGGTGTGAGTCTAACACATAGAACCCAGCCAGACGCCCTTATGGTTAGATTTCAGTCACTTATGTATGACGCGATTCCTTTAACTTCTATGGTCGCTGGCAGCCTTGACTTCGTGCGCGGTTGCCACTTCATGACGCATGCAGTTATGACATCACAGTGCCTCTCATATGACATCATTATGTCATCAGCTTGACATCATAGTGTCCTCAGCCGGATATCACGATGCTTTCAGCCTGACATACTGGCGCATTCAGTGTGACGTCAGAGCCTGACATCAACTGTATTTCCAGCATGAAATAACTGTGCTTTAATTTTGACGTCATGGTGCATGCAGCATGACAATAAGGTGCCTCCAACCTGAAATAATATTGCTTTCAGCCTGAATTTAAAGTGACATTACTGAATAGCTTTATTTTTTTGTGTGTGTGAGTGTGTATATGTGTGTGTGTGTGTGTGTGTGTGTGTGTGTGTGTGTGTGTGTGTGTGTGTGTGTGTGTGTGTGTGTGCGTGTTTGTGTGTGTGTGTCTGTGTGTGTGTGTGTGTGTGTGTGTGTGTGTGTGTGTGTGTGTGTGTGTGTGTGTTTGTGTTTGTGTGTGTGTGTGTGTGTGTGTGTGTGTGTGTGTGTCTCACCAAACATGTGATCTTAGAATACCACTCCCTGAATACTTCCTTCCCAAACCGCTCTCAACTATTCCATTCCCATCACTCGTATCTCTTCCATCAACTCCATTCAAGTTTCTCCAGCTCGTTCTCGATCCCCTTCCATCTTCACAGTTACACATACCCTCAGTTTCTCTCGTATCTGTCCTATCCTGTAGCCATCCTGTCATCCGTACCTATGATTTTCAGCTTTCCCCTTCCACTTACTCATTTCAGCCCTCCCTCAGTCATTTGAGCCCTCCTCTTCCTCTCATCTCAGAGTTCCCCCTTCAGCTCTCGTCTCAGCCTTCTCTTCCCACTTTCTTATATCAGTCCTGACCACCTACTCCATCATTTAATCCCCACCCCTTCTCTCTCCTCACTTCCAGCTCGTCATCCAATTTCTCCTCTCCTACTCTCTCACCTCACCTCAGCACCTTCCTTCCCACTTTCACCTCACTTTCAGCAGTGCTCAGTCAACAACTCACACTCAACACAACCTGGCACCGCCCCACACCCCAACCTATCTTTTCTACACGTTATGTCCCTCACTTGTACATCCTTTCATCCAAGTCGCCTCAATAACCTTGATATCCTTTTTCATATAATCTAGTGAGCCGATTACTCCTTCCATTTAATTACTTCTCAACACCTCATTAAAATACCTACTTTTTTTTTTCATCGCAACCAAGCTATGTCCCTTCCCTCACTCTTGGGTATATGCAAAATTTCGTTCGTTCAGCGTCGTGTGGAGGACGTTCCATTCCTCAGTGGAGAATTGCCTTTTAAATTTCTGGCTCTGCCTGTTTCCCGCACCAAATGTCATTACCTGCAATCGCCTCAGTTCACCTTGTCACCTGTATTGGCCTTTGAAACCTCGGACTGTGCCTATTTCGCCTCCGTATTCCGTCGCTTGGCCACTTCAACACCTGTATGGCGCGAGCGGCGCGAGAGAGGAGTCGAGATTCAGCATTTAATTATTTTGCACCTTTTGGACGCCGTCTCTCTCGATTGATTTTCATTAATTAAAGCAGCTCCCAATAGCAGTCCTGGGGCCACACAGTCCCTCCCACCACGTGTCTCCTTCACCATCCCCCCCCCCCCCCTCTCTCTCTCTCTCTCTCTCTCTCTCTCTCTCTCTCTCTCTCTCTCTCTCTCTCTCTCTCTCTCTCTCTCTCTCTCTCTCTCTCTCTCTCTCTCTCTGTGTTTACACATATGCATGTAAATTTACGTAACGCATATGTGACTTTTTTTAATGCATATTGTTGAGGCTGTAAGGGTTGAGCAGGGGAGCCATTAGATTTTCTTTCCCTTCTTATTTCTCAACCACGAGCATTTCTCGTTACTCAAACTTACATTTGTTATTGATTCAAAAGGATGGAACATATAGCGTGGGTCTTCAAGGATGTCGAAAGTAGATTCTATATTCGTTCACTGATTCATTCAGCTTTAGCGAGCAGATCTAACAAGGAGTTTTGCCGTGCCCAATTGCGGGTTGATAGGTTCTGTATAGGGGGACCTGATTTCCCTCAAACCCATTATTTGTGGATACCTGTTCTAATATTCGAGAGAGGCCTAGGGTGAAGAACTGGCTGACGGAGAAGTCCGTCGAGCTGCTCGAGTTGTCTCACATCCACCACATGTATACAGAAGCAGTATGGATAACCATATGCTATGTCTTCTGCTATGTCGGGGACCTTCTGGACACGGTGGGCTCCGCCATTTGCAACATAGTCTTGTCAGGTGGACTAATACTGCAATGGGGGAAAGGGGAATGAAGGAAGAAAGTACACGTTCGAGCAACCACAACGATTGCCACAGTACCTGTTATGCCAGATATACACATGATCATATCTCCCGAACCTTCTCCATACTCTGACAGTTTGGTCTCTAATGCCTCACCGTACTGCTTGGCACTCAGCATTACCTGCGTTACCAGAGTAAATAATCTTTGCCTACTGCAGGATCTACTGCTCAGGGTGTTAACTAATGATTTGAACACAGGGAATATCAATTGCCCTTCCTTTCAACCGTAAAGGTTTAAGTGTGATCAACTGAACGAGCATCGTCTTCAGAAACGAGGTTCGTAAAGTTACTGAAGCGGATATTCGACAACAAAGATCGCAATATTACTCCCTTGAGAGACATTAAATCTTATACAGTAACCTTCTGATTACGTTCAATTAAGCAGTACCATCGGGGCTCTCCAGTGGAATTGAATAAAACGTTTCTGTTAATACCATACTTTCTGAAGAATCCTTTGCACGGGACACACCCAAAAGTGCCAACAAGATCAAGCTCTACGACGCTGGTGAATTATGAAACCTGTGTCGTGAGAGATGGACAAGGAGCTCAGCAGGTTTAAGTCCCTTATTCAGTAGACGATATTGATAGATGAACCTTGTCTTCTGCTTGGCTCCTCTCCTTTACTCATGTTTTTCAAAGATGGAGAACAGCGCTATCGATTCGATGTGACCCACGTCTGCACGTCTTTCTTTTTGATCAAGGACGATGTATGACTTTTGTCATGAAGTTAGACATTTACCTTGCGTGAGGCAGGCGCATCAGGGAGAATTGGGAAAGTGGGACAGCTGAACTATGTTTAACCTTATGGAGATATTGGAATGATAATATGAGGAATATTCTGGGAAGTCTCAGAAGTTTTGGCCAAATGAACTGAGTTATTTTCCACATAGTTACTCATACAGTAGTTCTAGCAGGTCACTTGATACCTACAAGGGTGATGCTATTTGCTCCTATTAAGGCAATAGCGATGGTTCCCAGTCTAGTGTCTTCACGATCTTAATCATAAATGGCTCTTGAATATTAGACTGTGTCAATTCGAATGGTCATGATTTTATTTGCAATTAATCTTTCTGTGAATTTGTTATCTTAGGCTGACTGTCTGGTCTTTCATTGACTTCCATTAACGAGCTCGTGGCCCTTTCTGGCTATTGTACAGCAGTCTTAGGTAGGTAGCTTTGTTCCTCCCAGCAGGGAGAGCTGATTGAGGTTATAATTGTGTGGCTCTGGAAAGCTCATATCTTGATGAGAAAGCGCTGCCTGGCGCTTCTGCTTTACCAAGGCTACTTTGAGAGGCATTAATTCCATATAACTTGTGTATCAGAACACCTTGACTTTCAGTAACCACTACAGATTCATTTGCCCCAATTCGACTCCTTTGGAATTGACTGAGTATTTACCAACGAATTCTTGACAGCATTTGCATTCAAAGTAGACTTTTATATCCTAGTCATGCAGGTGCAAGTGCTTTCGTTGTGCTGTGGTAGATGGCGTTTTGGGCGGATCCGTGTTGTATGGATATATCTTTCTGGCTAAAGTTAAGGCAGGGCTGATCATTAGGCCTTGTGCTACGTGTCTCACTAGGCACGTATCGCTGTTGCAGTTCCAGACTCAAGACACTAACGCCTTCAGCTTAATGGGTTGCATCTCCCTGATGTATGTTTTACAAGTCGTCCTCATACAGGGAAGCTCAAACAACGTACAACGCTCAATCTCTGTGCACAGTTAGCTTTGCCTGGTGACCCAAGGTGCCCATTGGTTCCAGTTGGCTATGATCAGGTCGAGGACACCATCGTCTATAAACGTCGGGACATCAGAGTAGTCTAAACCTTGCGCTGTGTGGAGTTCGCCATAAACATTTCGAGCAAGATTGTACTTTAGTTATACACAATTATGACACCAGTAAGGTGTAATGGATACGGAATTTCCTTTGAAAAAGAAAAAGGCTCATTAAGACTAGAAAGGCTCGTTCATGTCATTCAGTACGACAGTGGGCGCAGAACAAGAGGGTCGCGCTCTTGTCAGGGTGGAAATGGAAGAACATTACTTCCCACTGACGTTGATATCAGTGTGCTACATCTGGAGACCTGTATGACAAGCCCTCTGTGTTCTGTCGGTCTCCCCATCTCCCACCGTGCGAGTGTAGTCTGGAACATTTCCAGATTTAGCTTCGATATTTTCATCTAAGAATGTTACCGTAGTGACTGTAATGTTCACATTACAGGTAAAATCTTACATGGCTTCAGTGGACTTGATGTCAGGCCACGCATGATGGCCCACTGAAGCACTGCTGAGTGGTTGGGGCGGTCCATTGGAGTTCATTTTGAGTCCAGGCACAGGGGACGAAGTTGATTGGTTGCTCCTAAGAAAAATCCCGTGTCCTGACGGAACTTGAGGTTAAAGTTGGGTCTGAGACATGGTATGTGTATGGTTTACGTGAAGATACTGAGCCAAGGGCAACAGTGCTGTAGGACCCGTGAGTTGGATAGATTGTGGGGTCGAGATGAAACGTTGGAGAATTTGATTTTTTTATTCTTCGAGCAGATACATAAATAATGAAATTGGTTGCTGAGTCTTGTCAGTACCCCTCGTGAAAGGCATCTGTTACATGAGTGGCTATCATCTGAGCGCTTGCCACAGAGCTGCCTCCACACTGCGTGTTTATGTGGCCGGCATGTGGGAAGGCAAGGGCGTTAATGTCTGTAGCGTTTCTGTCTCTTTTACTCCGACCACTTCCTAGGGTTTCTTAAGTGTACCTCAATTATTCTAAGGGAACTATGGGCTGTTGATAGAGCGATGTGGGATAGAAGGAGGGAGGTTGAGTGATGGAGGAAGGTAATGTGGAATGAAAGAAGGGAGGTAGAGTTTTAGGGAGAGGGTGATGTGGAATGGAAACAGGGAGGTAGACTTAAGAGGGAGGGCGATGTGTGATGGAAGGAGGGAGGTAGAGTTAAGGGGCAAGGTGATGTGAGATGAAAATAAGGAGGTTAACTTAAGAGGGAGGGCGATGTGTGATGGAAGGACGGAGGTAGAGTTAAGGGACAAGGCGATGTGAAATGGAAATAGGGAGGTAAACCTAAGAGGGAGGGCGATGTGTAATGGAAGAAGGGGAGGTAGCGTTAAGGGGCAAGGAAATGTGGGCCAATGGTATGAGGTCAGTAGAAGGGTGAGCCAAGGAGGCAGCTAGTGTTGTGGTGCAACTGTAGAGGCAGACGTTCAGGTGAACTCTGTTGTCTCGGTGACATCATGGCGCAGGTTGCTCCCCAGTCTAGTGGGCTTCTACTAGGCCTCAAACTCTAGGTCCTACTGAAATCTCGTTCCTATTTTCCAAGGCAAAGCCAAGTAGATTATGTTAGCAGGCAATGGGTAGTGGGCAGCCACCGATCAGGGAGATATATTACCGTTACTGCCCATCTGGGTACTGAGAGCATTACTTTTGGCGACGCAGTGAGCCAGCACTTCAGTGACTGTCAATTTCCACTTCTATATTCCAGGTACCTGTCTCTTCTTTCTACATCACCCGCATGTGGGCTACTGGTCTCCAGTTCAAGAACATACAGTTTCTTAATTTCACACATAACACTTGACACGTAACTCAAGCGACTCGTTCTTCGCAAGTCTAGAATTTCCTGCGCTACGTGCTAGCCCAGCCTTTTGGAACAATCTCGCTGTAATACTAATGAAATAAGCAAGTAATCTCTCTCTCCTCTTCTTCGCCTTCTTCTTCTTTCTTTCTTTCTTTCTTTCTTTCTTCTTCTCTTCTCTTCTCTTCTCTTTCTTCTCTTCTCTTCTTCTTTCCTCATCTTCTTCTTTCTTCTTCTTCTTCTTCTTCTTCTTCTTCTTCTTCTTCTTCTTCTTCTTCTTCTTCTTCTTCTTCTTCTTCTTCTTCTTCTTCTTCTTCTTCTTCTCCTCCTCCTCCTCCTCTCCTTCTCCTCTGTCTTTGCTAGTTCTCCCTTCCTCTTACCAGACCTCATCAATGATAAAGGTGTGTCTGAGATATTACCTCTGGCACGGAACGTGTCCTCTGGGCCCTAATGGTTTGTTCTGTAACTCTGACACCCGGCCCAATGCACCTTGAAATTAGACATCCAAGTCATTTTAAAAGCGCCGAAAACTGATTCAGCTATTTCAAGTTCGTCTTCGATGTAAATTATAAAGGCGTGTAAAATAGCCCTTTTTGCCCTCTCTACAGCAAAGAAAAAAAAAGGTGGAAGGGAACACTTTAAAGATTTTGCATTGAATGGAATTTCTCCTGACGTGAATGTTACGGAGCACAGCCTCCCTTCCAGAATGAATGTTGACACTGAACGAGGTCAGAAGAGAATATTCAGAAAAGCTGAGGCGAATCAAACTTTTTTATCCATTGGTATACGCTAAATATAGAGGAAAAGCAATGTTCCCTGTGTGTTATTTCTCTTCCCCTGTACGATTAGTCAATTAAGAGACATAAGGTTTAATTACAGGGCTTGGAGGTGTGTTGGGAGTAAATATACTGTTACTTCGACATTCAGAGATGATAAGGTAAAACGACCCATCTTTACATCAAGGTAAGATAACCATACAGCCACAAACACACTGACTTGCTTTGAGTACTATGAATGAGTTTCGGGAATATAATGCCTCACACTTCCATCGTCCACACTGATGTCTTCGAGGGATGACAGAATGAAAGCAAATATTCTCTGCAAGTAATACAGACAAGAGGTAGTGAATAGATGAGTTTAGAGAGCCTGGTAAAGTGGTCCTTGTTGTCTCGTGTACCGGAGGTGGTTACTGATGGTTCCCGTATGTGATGTGTTGATGTGTTGCATAGTTATTCATTCTTGCGTAAGTTGCGATGGTAAGGACGTTACACAAGTTGTGCAGGAATTGTTTTCAGTTTCTTTAAGGCCAAGCATTTTCCCCCTGTTTCTAGTGCAGATAAATATACCATTTCTTTCCACATACATTCACATATCAATATTACTTTCCCCATACACAGGCATAGGCTAGGGTGTGTTGTGTGTGTGTGTGTGTGTGTGTGTGTGTGTGTGTGTGTGTGTGTGTGTGTGTGTGTGTGTGTGTCTGCGCGTGCGCGTGTGCATACATAGAAGTAAAGCCATGGTCGATATAAAAAGGGACGGGATAACATGAGCGTAAAACTCTTTCCTGTAGCACGCAAATAGTAATCACACACACACACACACACAAACACACACACACACACACACACACACACACACACACACACACACACACACACACACACACACACTAGGTTTTATAACAAGTAACATTCTGACTTCTTAGCGCTCGAGTGAGACCACATCTTGACTACACATAAGGTCAGCTTTGGTCCTCGAACTACAAAAAGAATGAAGAAAAACAGGAACAAGTATGAAGACGGGCAATAAAGTTTATACCAAGAAAGAGAAGCTGTGGAGATTTAATCTCTTCTCGGTCAAGGAGCGTGGACCTCGCGTTGATGTAGTGGAGGTTTTCAAAATACTTAATAAATTCGTAGTAGAAATCACGAGGATCTTTTTGAAATCTAAGAAAATACAGTTACGAGGACAAATGGGATGAAAGTTAAAGATAAAAGATGTTATGAATATGTGGGGGAAAGTTTCTTTGGAAACAAATGCGTCCAACATTGGATCAAGTTACCGTTCAACATTGTTAGTGCAAATCTTATAGATACCTTCATAGACAACTTAGACAAAATCATCTTTACCTTGAGTACATACAGTAATATCCCTTTTCTCATTCCAGGTCCTGGAAATATGCTGTAATGCAGCAAAGGGTGGAAGTGTGTCACATAGTTTTGTAGTATGATTCTCCCTTTCATTCTCTGCCCAAAAGAGTGGAAGACAGCGAACCTTCTTCCTGTTCTGTCCTTACCTCACCTATTTAGAAACAGGAATGGGTAGAAGTATGATGTAAGCAGATGATCTAGTAATAGGCCGACGGGCCTTCTGTCATGTGTCTTTCTCATTTATGCTCTCTCTCTCTCTCTCTCTCTCTCTCTCTCTCTCTCTCTCTCTCTCTCTCTCTCTCTCTCTCTATATATATATATATATATATATATATATATATATATATATATATATATATATATATATATATATATATATATATTTATATATATATATATATATATATATATATATATATATATATATATATATATATATATATATATATATATATATATATATATATATATATATATATATATATATATATATAT
>NC_092226.1:49025397-49035397 GCF_036320965.1 Panulirus ornatus
GGCAGCCCAAGTTCTACTTATCACGTCACCCCGGCATTATTCGAGGTCGTTACCAGACAGTAACATCATTTGTTGTTATTGTGGCTGCCACATATTTGGACCAGCAAGACTCGAGCATTTTCTGCTTTCTTGGGGAACCCTCTATGGCAGGAAAAAAAATCAATTAGATTTTTTGGATACACTTCAGTTTCTTTTTGGATTTCTATGAGAAAATTTAATTCTATATCTTAAGAGGTTAATATCTCTGTCATTCTCTTAAACTGATGTCAAACGAATGGTTTAGTTTTGTGACAATATGTACTGTATTCTCATGTTTCATTGAGTTACAAAAGGATCTTTTCACTTGAAATCTCTCTCTCTCTCTCTCTCTCTCTCTCTCTCTCTCTCTCTCTCTCTCTCTCTCTCTCTCTCTCTCTCTCTCTCTCTCTCTCTCTCTCTCTCTCTCTCTCTCTCTCTCTCTCTCTCTCTCTCTCTCTCTCCCACCTGCTACTCTCCAGCTCCTGCAGTGACAATAAGTAATTTCCTGAACAGAAAAACGTATCATTTTTATCACTGTCAGCAGTTTGTTCGTAGTAGAATATATCTCCTCGTTCTTTCGCTTCTTTCGCAAAGAGAAGGGCGGTTAGTGAGCAGAGATCGGTCCTCCCTCCAGCGAATGTGCTTTGTTGGTTTAATGACCATATGAAGGACCATCATCCATGCTCTCGACCCCAGTAAATGTTCGTTCAGTCTTTAGATAATCAGAGCAGACTCAGGCTCCTTCTCTTGCTTTCATACCCGCTGGGACTTGTGTGTGGAAGCCTGTGACTGAGTTCCTACGTGTCTTCTGACAGTTCTGGTGGGCATATTCCCCACTATGTGGACCCCATCGTTCCATTACCAGCCCATCATAGTCTAGCTAGACTTGCGGTTGCCAAGCGAGTGGTGCACCTACACTTGTGGTATGCCAGAACCTTACAGATGGTATGTGCGTTAACCCTAGAGATTACAGATGTCGGTGGAAAGAAATATGAGTACATCTACTTGCTTAGAAATGGTGAGTGATTTACTTATAGGTATACTTTAATTCTAATAATTGATTAAGATTGTTACTGTTACAAGAGAAGATTTCTATACTGAATGTGGTACACAAATTAGTATTGGAGAGATAGCTTAGTGGTACGAGGCACTGACTTCAAGCACGAAAACGGGTTAGACTAGGTTGAATTCTAAAGGCCAAGGAGCTTACATTTCCCTTAACGCTCGAAGGGCACAAAGATGTTTGAGATGTGGTCATGATGACAGTAACCTGCAAGCGTAAGGCAAAATCTCTGGCAGCACTCAGGGCTGACATTAGAAAATATACTTAGTTGAGGTTTATGAAGTTAACGTTATTGTGAATATTCTTTGTTAATCTCACTGTATGTAGCACACACACACACACACACACACACACACACACACACACACACACAAACACACACACACACACACACACACACACACACACACAAACACACACACACACACACACACACACACACACACACACACACACACACACACACACACACACAGGCCTCTGTGGAGCTGTGGTAAGTGCTATTGACCATGAGTCACCATGGTTCCGCCGGGGTCGAGCCCGCATGGACTGAAATCCTGGGTGCTGCGGTCGGCTGAAGCTGGTGTGTGCTTGTGTATACATGTGCTTATACATATACTTATGCACATATACAAAGCTAAAAGTCAAGGCAATATGAGTGGAAAACTTTCTCCCTTTAACACGCAAATAGCAATCGCACATAGTAATTACACGTCCACACACACACACACACACACACACACACACACACACATACACGCACAAGTGAAAGAAGGCCTCCGTATGATTATTACCGAGCAAGAAATAAGCTTTAGGATTCTGTGTGTGAGATGGACTGGGAAGTCGATATCGTCTCTAACCTGACACCAGAATCCCACATTAAGAGAATAGCTGAGTAGACGAACATTAGAAAGGCTGTGAAGTACATGGGTAAGGAAATATCTAGCAAGTTGTTCATAACCTAAATAAGGCCAGAACTAAAGTATTCTTCTCATGTTTGGTCACTAACCTTAAAACTAACAGAAAAGGTCTGAGGGGAGGGCAACAAAGATGGTACAAGAATTAAGAGAACTCTCTTACAGGGAAAGGCTAGAGACATTAAATTTACCCACTTTGGTGGACATTAAGAATGACGAGAGACCTAATCACAAACTTTAGATTCTTAAGCCAGATTGATGACACAAACAGTGAGCATTTCTTCAAAATCGATAGGGACAGGAGAACTAGAGGACACACCGTGAAAGTAAGCCAGGAAATTTGTTAAAAAGGAAGCCAAGCAGTGCTCTTGCAATATAAGACTGACATGAAAGGAATATAATAACTTAGGATATGGTGAATGCAGACAGTACACACCACACACACACACACACACACACACACACACACACACACACACACACACACACACACACATGATTGCTATTTCCCGCGTTAGTGAGGAAGCGCCAGGAACAGACGAAGAAAGGTCTGCAACTCACATTCATTCTCTAGCTGTCATGAGTAACGTATCGAAACCACAGCTCCCAATCCACATCCAGACTCTACAGATCTTTCTGTAGTTTGCCCAAGACGTTTCACATCCTTGGTTCCTTTCATTGACAGCACATCGACCTCAGTATACCACATCGTTCCGGTTCATTCTTTCCTGAGCACACCCTTCACCCTCCTGCATATTCAGGCCCAAGTCACTCAAAATCTTTTTCATCTATCCTTCCACCTCCAATATCGTCTTCCGCTTCTCTTTGTTTCCTCCACGTCTGACATATATATCCTCTTTGTCAACCTTTCTTCACACATTCTCTCCATATGTCTAAACCATTTCAACACAACATCTTCTGCTCTCTCAAACACACTCTTTGTATTAGCACATATCTCTCAAACCACCTCACACCACATATTTTCCTCAAAAATTTCATTTCCACCACATCCACCCCTCCGCACAACCCAATTTGTAGCCCATCCTCGCAACTAGATAATATTATTGGAACTACTATTCCTTCGAAAATACACATTTTTGCCCTCCCAGAAAACTTTCTGTCTTTCCACACATTTTTCAGCGCCTTCAGAACCTTCAACCCTCCTTCACCCTACGACTCACTTCTGCTTCCATGGTTTCATTCGCTGCCACGTCCACTCCCAGATATCTAAAACACTTCACTTTCTCATAGAATTTCCATTCAAACTCGCCCTGCTAAACCTGATATCCTTGTTTTCAATCACATTTACGCGCAAATTCCTCCTTTTACACTTTCTTCAAAACTTAGTCACCAACTTCTGTCAGTTTCTCACTCGAATCTGGCACAAGTGCTGTATCATCAGCAAAAAACAACCGACTTCCCAGGCCTTCTCATCCCCAACAGACTGAATACTCGCCCCTCTCCCCAAGACTCTCGCATTTATCTCCCTAACCACCCCATCCATAAACAAATTAAACAACCATGGTGACATCACACATCCTTGCCTCAGACCAACCTTCAATGGGAACCAATCACTCTCCTCTCTTCCTACTCGTACGCATGCCTTACACTCTTGATAAAAACTTCTCATTGCTTCTAGAAGCTTTCTTCCTATACTGTATAGTCTTAAGATCTTCAACAAACCATTCTCTATGAAAATCTTTAAAGCAAACACCTGCTCAACACATCCTCTACCTTTTGCCTAAGCCACACTGCTCTTTTCCAATCTGATAATCTGTACCTACCTTCGCCCCTCTCCCTCACTACCTTAACATATAACTTACCAGATACACCCAACAAACTTGATCTGTGGTATGAACACTCACCTTTATCCTCTATTTTCATGCAATAGCACTGTATATGCTCTCCGCCAATCTTGAGGCTCTTCATCATGATCCTTACATACACTGAAAATCATAACTAACCAATCAACAGCACAGTCACTCCCTTTCTTAATAAATTCAACTGCAATACCATCCACTCCAGCCGCCTTACCACATTTCTTCATACATAAGACTTTCACCACCTCTTTGTTTCTTCATCAAACCACTCTCCATGACTCTCTCACTTCTCATACCACCCGACATCTGCCATCTTGTCATCAAACATGCACTAGTCCTTTAAAACACTCATTCCCTCTCCTTTTTACTTCATCATTACCTGTTATCACTTCTCTTCTTGTCCCTTGTACAGGTGAAAGAGGGCTACCCACTGCCATACCAAATTTTTGAGCATAATAATCTCCATTAAATTGAAATACACAGTCTCTTATACACAATTTTATAAGTTCAATGAAATTAGACTTTCAAACAGGTAAATGAATATCACCCAAGACATGAAATAGATATTCTAAAAGGTCATCAACTGGAACGTTAGCGAAAAGTGAGGAACATCAAAGCTAACTAGTTTAAAATCAAATGTAACATTAATATTGTTTAGCTTGTTGACTAAATCTACATTGTTCATGATATTAGAATTTGATACCTTACCTACTAAAGGGCTTGATAAAGAAACTAACCATTTTGATAATTTATAGGTGATGGAGCCTACTAAACTCACTATAGGTCTTGGTAGAAAATTCTGCCTATGTGTTTTGATAAGTCCATACTTATATGGCTATGGAGGGGACAAAGATGACAAACTTTTGATAAGTGAAGTGTTACCTTTCAACAACAACCTCATTTTTGTATTGAAATAAGAATTAACTGCTTCTAAGGGTTTTTACTAAGTTTAGAGTTTGTTGTACTCATCATTTAGAAGATCATTCATTTTAGATAAATAGTTACTTTTGTCGAAAATCACAAAAGAGTTAGACTTATCTGCTTTAGTAATATGTATATACTTGTCTTTTTTTAAGGTGTTAATAGCTCTTATGAATCTTTTAGGGCAATTAGCTACCACTGGTTTTGACAAACTGGCATATACTAAACCCTTACAGATGTTAATTTCATCATTACTTAAATTACTGTACTTTTCTGAATTACAAAAAGACTTTGTGACATCCACACAGCCGGCTTCCTTTTTAGAGCACACAAAACTTACCCCATAGCCTAATGCACACAAGGAATCTTTATCTAGTTGTTTAATAGACAGGTTTACCACAAAAGATGGGTTTGTGTTCTTAGTCCAGTCGTTATTTTCAATAAAATGGTCCAACTTACTATTTAGTGACACTTGTAGCCTATTGAGTTCTTTCCTTAATTTATCATAGCAAAAGTCCGACATCCTGTTCTTCCAGTGTGTCGGTATTGCCATTTGAAAGGCACGTTTCTTCTCTCTTGAAATGCGAAAAGCCTCCTCCATTTTTACTTTCTTTAATTCAATGTTTTTCTTTAAAATAATATTTTAGAATTGGTCAGATGGTCGACCAGACAGCTGTAACAAACGTTGAGGTAGGACAGATCGTGGCATCACTTGTTCATCAAGGCATTTCCTAAGGAACCCAAATCGTAACTTCAGTTGCTGAGACTTGATTAGCGATTTGGAGAAAGCAGTAACGAGAGGAGAAAGTCCAGGTCAGCTTGTAGAGAAGTAAGAGAAGAGCTGTGTGGAATCCATGTTGGGAAGGATCACAATTTTGCGCGTGATAAAGATATTCCTATGAGTCTACGGGGAAAATGAAACACGATAAGGCTCCCAAGTGCACTTTCGTGTAATAATTACATCATCAGGGGAGACGCAAGAGAGAAGTATAAGTCGACCCCGGTACACCACATCGTACCAATTCACTCTGTTCCTTGCACGCCTTTCACCCTCATGCATGTTTAGGCCCCGATCACTCAAAATCTTTTTCACTCCATCTTTCCACCTCCAATTTGGTCTCCCACTTCTCCTCGTTCCCTCCATCTCTGACACATATATCCTCTTTATCAATCTTTCCTCATTCATTCTCTCCATATGACCAAACCATTTCAAAACACCCTCCTCTGCTCTCTCAACCACACTCATTTTATTACCACACATCTCTCTTACCCTATTATTACTTATTTGATCAAACGACCTCACACCACATATTGTCCTCAAACATCTCATTTCCAGCACATCCATCCCATTCCACACAACTCAATCTATAGCCCACGCCTCGCAACCAAAAAACATTGTTGAACCACTATTCCTTCAAACGTACTCATTTTTGCTTTCCAAGATAACGTTCTCGACCTCCACATATTTTTCAACCCTCCTAGAACTTTCACCCCCTCCCCCACCCTATGATTCACTCCCGCTTCCATGGTTCCATCTGCTATCAAATCCACTACCAAATATCTAAAACACTTCACTTCCTCCAGTTTTTCTCTACTCAAACTTTCTCCCAATTGACTTGTCCTTCAACACTACTGTACCTAATGACCTTGCTCCTATTCACATTTACTCTCAGCTTTCTTCTTTCACACACTTTACCAAACTCAGTCACCAGCTTCTGCAGTTTCTCACCCGAATCAGCCACCAGCCCTGTATCATCCGCAAACAACAACTGATTCACTTCCCAAGCTCTGTCACCACAACAGACTGCAGACTTGCCCCTCTTTTCAAAGCTCTTGCATTCACCTCCCTAACAACCCCGTACATAAACAAATTAAACAACCATGGAGACATCATGCACCCCTGCCGCAAACCAACATTCACTGAGAACCAATCACTCTCCTCTCTTCCTGCTCATACACATGCATTACATCCTCGATAAAAAAAATTTCATTACTTCAACAACTTACCTCCTACACCATATATTCTTAATATCTTCCACAGAGCATCTCTATCAACTCTATCATATGCCTTCTCCAGATCCATAAATGATACATAGAAATCCATTTGCTTTTCTAAGTATTTCTCACATACATTCGTCAAAGTAAAAACCTGATCCACACATCCTCTACCACTTCTGAAACCACACAGCTCTTCCCCAATCTTATACTCTGTACATGACTTCACCCTCTCAATCAATGCCCTCCCATATAATTTCCCAGGAATACTCAACAAACTTATACCTCTCTAATTTGAGCACTCACTTTTATCCCCTTTGCCTTTGTACAGTGGCATTATGCAAGCATTCCGCCACTCCACAGGGACCTCACCATGAGTCATACATACATTAAATATCCTTACCAAACAGTCATCAATACAGTCACCCCCTTATTGATAAATTCCACTGCATTGCCATCCAAATCCGCTGCCTTGCCGGCTTTCGTCTTCCGCAAAGCTTTTACTACCTCTTCTCTGTTTACCAAATTATTCTCCCTAACCCTCTCACTTTGCACACCACCTCGACAAAAGCACCCTATATCTACCACTGTATCATCGAAAACATTCAACAAACTTTCGAAATACTCACTCCATCTCCTTCTCACATCACCGCTACTTGTTATCACCTCCCCATTAGCCCCCTTCACTGATGTTCCCATTTGTTCCCTTGTCTTACGCACTTTATTAACCTCCTTCCATAACATCTTTCTACTCTTCCAAAAATTTAAAGATATTCTCTCTCCCAACTCTCACTTGCCATCTTTTTCACCCCTTGCACCTTTCTATTGACCTCCTGCCTCTTTCTTTTATACATATCCCAGTCATTTGCATTCTTTCCCTGCAAAAATAGTGCAAATGCCTCTCTCTTTTCTTTCACTAATAATCTTAGTTCTTCATCCCACCAATCACTACCCTTTCTAATCTGCCCAGCTTCCATGTTTCTCATGCCACAAGCATCTTTTGCGCATGCCATCACTGCTTCAATAAATACATCCCATTCCTCCCCTACTCCCCTCACGACCTTGGTTGTCACCTTTTTCCATTCTGTACTCAGTCTTTCCTGATACCTCCTCAAACAAGTCTCCTTCCCAAGCTCACTTACTCTCACCACTCTCTTCACCCCAAAATTTTCTCTTCTTTTCTGAAAACCTCTACAAATCTTCACCTTCGCCTACACAAGATAATGATCAGACATCCCTCCACATATATGTATATATATATATATATATATATATATATATATATATATATATATATATATATATATATATATATATATATATATATATATGTATATATATATATATATATATATTTATATATATTTTTTTTCATACTATTTGCCATTTCTCGCGTTAGCGAGGCAGCATTAAGAACAGAGAACTGGGCCTTAGAGGGAATATCCTCACCTGAGCCCCTTCTCTGTTCCTTCTTTTGGAAAATTAAAAAAACAAAACAAGAGAGGGGAGGATTTCCAGCCACAAGCTCCCTCCCCTTTTAGTCGCCTTCTACGACCCGCAGGGAATACGTGGGAAGTATTCTTTCTCCCCTATCCCTATATATATATATACATATATATATATATATATATATATATATATATATATATATATATATATATATATATATATATATATATATATATATATATATATATATATATATATATATATATATATATATATATATATATATATATATATTTCCCATTTTAGAAAGTTGAAAAAAAAAAAAAAAAAAAAAGAATACAAGGAGGGGAGGATTTCTGGCCCCCCGCTCCCGTCCCCTCTAGTCGCTTTCTACGACACGTGAGGAATGCGTGGGAAGTATTCTTTCACCCCTATCCCCAGGGATAATATACATATATATATATATACACATACACACACATACACACACACACGCACATATACACACACACACACATACATATATATACATATGAAAAATGTAAGAAACAATTTAGAAAACTGAAACTTCTAGCTTGAAATGAAAAGAAAAAAATGAATGTCACATAATGGTTCAACCTCTGGCTATGGAAAAAGGAAATGTTTAATTTATTTACACAAAAGTCAATAGTAGTTCTCATCAATTTAACCACTGTATCAATAAGCTTCAATGTCTAAGCTACATTTTTTCCAATTTCACTATTTTCTTGTCAAAGCACCATGTATGAAAACTATCACTCCAGTAACACAACTATAAACATTTACTTCCCCTTTAAAAAAGTTCTGGGGAAGTCTGTCTCGATACACTGCGGGACACTACCACCTGACGAGGTTTGTGTTGCAATGATTTTTGATTCACAAACGTAGTAGCATCACTGGTGGGCCAATGTAGTTCCGTTGGCGAAGAGGAGCTCATGAAACATGTCGGAAAGCATGCTACTGCAGGCAGGAGTGAAGGCTGATGCAAACTTCAGATGGCAAAGAAACTGGAGGCACCACATCAGGCAAGAGGACGAGGCAGCTCCCGCCTGTCCTGATCTTGCCAGCTCGTCGCACACACACTCCAGACTGATCATTCTGTTTGCAGGCCGAATCTGCGCTAGATAGGCAAGTGGCAAGTCATCTCCTTTCTCTTTTACAACTAACTTGCGGCCTTTTAATTCATATCTGTGCATGATATCCACAGGTGATAACAAGTAGTGGTGATGTGAGAAGGAGATGGAGTGAGTATTTTGAAGGTTTGTTGAATGTGTTTGATGATAGAGTGGCAGATATAGGGTGTTTTGGTCGAGGTGGTGTGCAAAGTGAGAGGGTTAGGGAAAATGATTTGGTAAACAGAGAAGAGGTAGTAAAAGCTTTGCGGAAGATGAAAGCCGGCAAGGCAGCAGGTTTGGATGGTACTGCAGTGGAATTTATTAAAAAAGGGGGTGACTGAATTATTGACTGGTTGTTAAGGTTATTTAATGTATGTATGACTCATGGTGAGGTGCCTGAGGATTGGCGGAATGCGTGCATAGTGCCATTGTGCAAAGGCAAAGGGGATAAGAGTGAGTGCTCAAATTACAGAGGTATAAGTTTGTTGAGTATTCCTGGTAAATTATATGGGAGGGTATTGATTGAGAGGGTGAAGGCATGTACAGAGCATCAGATTGGGGAAGAGCAGTGTGGTTTCAGAAGTGGTACAGGATGTGTGGATCAGGTGTTTGCTTTTAAGAATGTATGTGAGAAATACTTAGAAAAGCAAATGGATTTGTATGTAGCATTTATGGATCTGGAGA
>NC_092226.1:49040397-49087897 GCF_036320965.1 Panulirus ornatus
CTTTCCACATCCAGGCCCCACACACCTTTACATAGTTACCCTAGACACTTAATATGCCTTTGATCAAATCATTGGCAGCACGTCGACCCCGGTATATCGCATCGTTCTAATTCTCTCTATTCATTGCACGCCTTTCACTCTCCTGTATGTTCAGGCCCCGATAATTCAAAATCTTTTTCACTCCATCCTTCCACCTCCAATTTGGTCTCCCATTTCTCGTTCCCTCCTCCTCTGACACATATATCCTCTCTGTCAATCTTTCCTCGCTCATTCTGTCCATGTGACCAAACCATTTCAATACACCCTCTTCTGTACTCTCAACCACACTCTTTTTATTACCAGACATGTCTCTTACTCTTTCATTACTTACTCGATTAAACCACCTCACACCGCATGTTATACTTAAACATCTCATTTTCAACACATCCACCCTCCTCTACACAACACTATCTATAATCCATACCTCACAACCATATAACATTGTTCTAACCACTATTCCTTCAAACATACCCATTTTTGCTCTCCGAGATAACGTCCTTGCCTTCAACACATTCTTTAACGCTTCCAGAACCTTCCCCCCCTCCCTCACATTGTCACTCACTTCCGCTTCCCTGGTTCCATCTGCTGTTACATACATCCCAATTAACTTGTCCCTCAACCCTACTGTACCCTTGCACTTATTCACATCTACTCTCAGCTTTCTTCTTTCACACACTTTACCAAACTCAGTCACCAACTTCTGCAGTTTCTCACCCGAATCAGCCACCAGCGCTGAATCATCAACGAACAACAACTGACTCACTTTCGAAGCCCTCTCATCTACAACAGACTGCATACTTACTCCTCTCTTTAAAACTCTTGCATTCACCTCCCTAACAACCCCATCTATAAAGAAATTAAACAACCATAGAGACGTTACGCACCCATGCCGCAAACTGATATCAACTGGGAACCAATCACTTTCTTCCGTCTCGGATATATATAGATATGAATAACAGCAAGGTTATTAGGTACAGTTGGACTGAGGGACAAGTCATTTGGGAGGTGAGTTAGAATGGAGAAAAACTGCAGGAAGTGAAGTGTTTTATATATTTGGGAGTGAATTTGGCAGCGGATGGAACCGTGGAAGCGGAAGTGAGTCATAGGTTGGGGGAGGGGGCGAAAGTTCTGGGAGAGTTGACGAATGTTGGGAAGTCGGGAACATAATCTCGGAAAGTAAAAATGGGTATGTTTGAATAGTAGTTCCAACAATGTTATATGGTTGCGAGGGGTGAGCTATAAATAGAGTTGTGCGGAGGAGGGTGGATGTGCTGGAAATGAGATGTTTGAGGACAATATGTGGTGTGAGGTGGCTTGATCAGGTAAGTAATAATAGGGCAAGAGAGATGTGTGGTAATAAAAAGAGTGTGGTTGAGAGAGCAGAAGAAGGTGTTTTGAAATGGTTTGGTCACATGGAGAGAATGAGTGAGGAAAGATTGACCAAGAGGATATATGTGTCAGAGGTGGAGGGAACGAGAAGTGGGAGACCAAATTGGAGGTGGAAAGATGGAGTGAAAATTATTTTGGGTGATCGGGCCTGAACATGCAGGAGGGTGAAAGGCGTGCAAGGAATAGAGTGAATTGGAACGATGTGGTATACCGGGGTAGACGTGCTGTCAATGGATTGAGCCAGGGCATGTGAAGCGTCTGGGGTAAACCATGGAAAGTTGTGTGGGGCCTGGATGTGGAAAGGGAGCTATGGTTTCGGTGCATTATTACATAATTGCTAAAGACTGAGTGTGAACGAAAGTGGTCTTTGTTGTCTTTTCCTAGCGCTGCCTTGCACACACGAGGGAGGAGGGGGTTGTTGTTTCATGTGTTGCGAGGTGGCGATGGGAATGAATAAAGGCAGCCAGTATGAATTATGTACATGTTTATATATGTGTATGTCTTTGTGTACATATATGCATATGTCTTTGTGTACATATATGTATACGTTGAGATGTGTTGGTATGTATATTTGCGTGTGTGGACGTTTATGTATATACATGTGTATGTTGCTGGGTTTTGCCATTCTTTCGTCTGTTTCCTTGCGCTACCTCGCTAACGCGGGAGAAAGCGACAATGCAAAATAATAAAATAAATAAATAATTTGCAGATTTGTAGAGGTTTTCAGAAAAGAATAGAGAATGTTGGGATGAAAAGAGTGGTGAGAGTAAGTGAACTTGGGAAGGAGACTTGTGTGAGGAAGTACGAGGAGAGACTGACTACATAATGGAAAAAAGTGAGAACAAAGGAGGTAAGGGGAGTGGGGGAGGAATGGGATGTATTTAGGGAAGTAGTGATGGATGGCGCAAAAGATGCTTGTGGCATGAGAAGCGTGGGAGTTGGGCAGATTAGAAAGGGTAGTGAGTGGTGGGATGAAGAACTAAGATTATTAGCAAAAGTGATGACAAGGGCATTTGGACGATTTTTGCGGGAAAATAAAGCAAATGAGTGGGATATGTAAAAAAGAAAAGAGGCAGGAGGTCAAGAGAAGGGCACAAGAGGTGAAAAATATGGCAAATGAGAGTTGGGGTGAGAGAGTATCATCAAATTTTAGGGAGAATAAAATGATGTTTTGGAAAGAGGTAAATAAATTGCGTAAGACAAGGGAACAAATGGGAACTTCAATGAAGGGGGCTAATGGGGAGGTGATAACAACAAGTGGTGATGTGAGAAGGAGATGGAGTGAGTATTTTGAAGGTTTGTTGAATGTGTTTGATGATAAAGTGGCAGATATAGGGTGTTTTAGTCGAGGTGGTGTGCAAAGTGAGAGGGTTAGGGAAAATTATTTGGTAAACAGAGAAGAGGCAGTAAAAGCTTTGCGGAAGATGAAAGCCGGCAAGGAAGTGGATTTGGATGGTATTGCAGTAGAATGTATTAAAAAAGGGGGTGACTGTATTGTTGACTGGTTGGTAGGGATAACTAATGTATGTATGATTCATGTTGAGGTGCCTGATGATTGGCAGAATGCTTGCATAGTGCCTTTGTACAAAGGCAAAGGGGATAAAAATGAGTGCTCAAATTACAGTGGTATAGGTTTGTTGAGTATTTCTGGGAAATTACATCGGAGGGTATTGATTGAGAGGGTGAAAGCATGTATAGAGTATCACATTTGCAAAGAGTAGTGTGGTTTCAGAAGTCGTAGAGGATGTGTGGATCAGGTGTTTGCTTTGAAGAATTTATATGAGAAATACTAAGAAAGGCAAATGGATTTGTATGTAGCATTTATGGATCTGGAGAATGCATGTGATAGAGTCAATAGAGATGCTCTGTGGAAGGTATTAAGAATATATGGTGTGGGAGGCAAGTTGTTAGAAGCAATGAAAAGTTTTTATCGAGGATGTAAGGCATGTGTACGTGTAGGAAGAGAGGAAAGTGATTGGTTCTCAGTGAACGTAGGTTTGTGGCAGTGATGTTTGATGTCTCCATGTTTGTTTAATTTGATTATGGTTAGGGAGGTGAATGCAAGAGTTATGGAAAGAAGGGGAAGTATGCAGTCTGTTGTGGATGAAAGAGCTTGGGAAGTGAGTCATTTGTTGTTCGCTGATGATACAGCGCTGGTGGCTCATTCGTGTGAGAAACTACAGAAATTAGTGACTGAGTTTGGTAAAGTGTGTGAAAAAAGAAAGCTGAGAGTAAATGTGAACTACAGCGAGGTTATTAAGTACAGTAGGGTTGAGGGACAAGTCAAATTGGAGGTAAGTTTAAATGGAGAAAAACTGGAGGAAGTGAAGTGTTTTAGATATCTGGGAGTGGATTTGGCAGCAGATGGAACCATGGAAGCGGAAGTGAATCATAGGGTGGGGGATGGGGCGAAGGTTCTGGGAGCGTTGAAGAATGTGTGGAAGTCGAGAACATTATCTCCGAAAGCAAAAATGGGTATGTTTGAAGGAATAATGGTTCCAACAATGTTATATGGTTGCGAGGCGTAGGCTATGGATAAAAGTGTGCGGATGAGGGTGGAAATGAGATGTTTCAGAACAATATATGGTGTGAGGTGGTTTGATCGAGTAAGTAATAATAGGGTAAGAGAGATGTGTGGAAATAAAAAGAGTGTGGTTGAGAGAGCAGAAGAGGGTGTTTTGAAATGGTTTGGTCACATGTAGAGAATAACTGATCAAAGATTGACAAAGAGGATATATGAGCCAGAGGTAGAGGGAGCGACGAGAAGTGGGAGACCAAATAGGAGGTGGAAAGATGGAGTGAAAAAGACTTTGAGTGATCGGGGCCTAAACATGCAGGAGGGTGAAAGGAATGCAAGGAATAGAGTGAATTGGAACGATGTGGTATACCGGGGTCCACGTGCTCTCAGTGGATTGAACCATGGCATGTGAAATTCTGTGGTAAACCATGGAAAGTTGTGTGGGGCCTGGATGTGGAGCTGTGGGTTCGGTGTATTATTACATGACAGCTAGAGACTGAATGTGAACGAAAGTGGCCTATGTTGTGTTTTCCTAGCGTTACCTCGCTAACATTTGGGGGAAGGGGCGGTTATTTTCATATGTGGGGGGTGGCGATGGAAATGAATAAAGACAGACAGTATGAATCATGTGTATGCGAAAATATGTATATGACTGTGTTTGTATATATATGTATACGTTGAGATTCATAGGAATGTATATTTCCGTGTGTAGATGTGCATGTTTATAAATGTGTATATGGGTGGGCTGGGCCATTCTTTCGTCTGTATCCTTGCGCTACCTCGCTAACGCGGGAGACCGCGACAAGGCAAAATAAATAATTAAATAAATATATATATATATATATATATATATATATATATATATATATATATATATATATATATATATATATATATATATATATTTTTTTTTTTTTTTTTTTTTTTTTTTACTTAGTCGCTGTCTCCAGTTTTTCTCCATTCAAACTCACCTCCCAATTGACTTGACCCTCAACCCTACTGTACCTAATAACCTTGCTCTTATTCACATTTACTCTTAACTTTCTTCTTCCACACACTTTACCAAACTCAGTCACCAGCTTCTGCAGTTTCTCACATGAATCAGACACCACCGCTGTATCATCAGCGAACAACAACTGACTCACTTCCCAAGTTCTCTCATCCCCAACAGACTTCATACTTGCCCCTCTTTCCAGGACTCTTGCATTTACCTCCCCAACATATATATATATATATATATATATATATATATATATATATATATATATATATATATATATATATATATATATATATATATATATATATATATATATATATATATATATATATATATATATATATATATATATATATATATATATATATATATATATATATATATATATATATATATATATATATATATATATATATATATATATATATATATATATATATATATATATATATATATATATATATATATATATATATATATATATATATATATATATATATATATATATATATATATATATATATATATATATATATATATATATATATATATATATATATATATATATATATATATATATATATATATATATATATATATATATATATATATATATATATATATATATATATATATATATATATATATATATATATATATATATATATATATATATATATATATATATATATATATATATATATATATATATATATATATATATATATATATATATATATATATATATATATATATATATATATATATATATATATATATATATATATATATATATATATATATATATATATATATATATATATATATATATATATATATATATATATATATATATATATATATATATATATATATATATATATATATATATATATATATATATATATATATATATATATATATATATATATATATATATATATATATATATATATATATATATATATATATATATATATATATATATATATATATATATATATATATATATATATATATATATATATATCTTTTTTTTTTTTTTTTTGCTTTGTCGCTGTCTCCCGCGTTTGCGAGGTAGCGCAAGGAAACAGACGAAAGAAATGGCCCAACCCACTCGCATACACATGTATATACATACGTCCACACACGCAAATATACATACCTACACAGCTTTCCATGGTTTACCCCAGACTCTTCACATGCCTTGATTCAATCCACTGACAGCACGTCAACCCCGGTATACCACATCGCTCCAAATCACTCTATTCCTTGCCCTCCTTTCACCCTACTACATGTTCAGGCCCCGATCACACAAAATCTTTTTCACTCCATCTTTCCACCTCCAATTTGGTCTCCCTCTTCACCTCGTTCCCTCCACCTCCGACACATATATTCTCTTGGTCAATCTTTCCTCACTCATTCTCTCCATGTGCCCGAACCATTTCAAAACACCCTCTTCTGCTCTCTCAACCACGCTCTTTTTATTTCCACACATCTCTCTTACCCTTACGTTACTTACTCGATCAAACCACCTCACACCACATATTGTCCTCAAACATCTCATTTACAGCTCATCCATCCTCCTGCTCACAACTCTATCCATAGCCCACGCCTCGCAACCATACAACATTGTTGGAACCACAATTCCTTCAAACATACCCATTTTTGCTTTCCGAGATAATGTTCTCGACTTCCACACATTCTTCAAGGCTCCCAGAATTTTCGCCCCCTCCCCCACCCTATGATCCACTTCCGCTTCCAGGGTTCCATCCGCTGCCAGATCCACTCCCAGATATCTAAAACACTTCACTTCATCCAGTTTTTCTCCATTCAAACTCAACCCTACTGTACCTAATAACCTTGCTCTTATTCACATTTATTCTTAACTTTCTTCTTTCACACACTTTACCAAACTCAGTCACCAGCTTCTGCAGTTTCTCACATGAATCAGCCACCAGCGCTGTATCATCAGCGAAAAACAACTGACTCACTTCCCAAGCTCTCTCATCCCCAACAGACTTCATACTTGCCCCTCTTTCCAAAACTCTTGCATTCACCTCCCTAACAACCCCATCCATAAACAAATTAAACAACAATGGAGACATCACACACCCCTGCCGCAAACCTACATTCACTGAGAACCAATCACTTTCCTCTCTTCCTACACGTACACATGCCTTACATCCTCGATAAAAACTTTTCACTGCTTCTAACAACTTGCCTCCCACACCATATATTCTTAATACCTTCCACAGAGCATCTCTATCAACTCTATCATATGCCTTCTCCAGATCCATAAATGCTACATACAAATCCATTTGCTTTTCTAAGTATTTCTCACATACATTCTTAAAAGCAAACACCTGATCCACACATCCTCTACCACTTCTGAAACCACACTCCTCTTCCCAAATCTGATGCTCTGTACATGCCTTCACCCTCTCAATCAATATCCTCCCATATAATTTACCAGGAATACTCAACAAACTTATACCTCTGTAATTTGAGCACTCACTCTTATCCTCTTTTCCTTTGTACAATGGTACTATGCAAGCATTCCGCCAATCTTCAGGCACCTCACCATGAGTCATACATACATTAAATAACCTTACCAACCAGTCAACAATACAGTCACCCCCTTTTTTAATAAATTCCACTGCAATACCATCCAAACCTGCTGCCTTGCCGGCTTTCATCTTCCGCAAAGCTTTTACTACCTCTTCTCTGTTTACCAAATCATTTTCCCTAACCCTCTCACTTTGCACACCACCTCGACCAAAACACCCTATATCTGCCACTCTATCATCAAACACATTCAACAAACCTTCAAAATACTCACTCCATCTCCTTCTCACATCACCACTACTTGTTATCAGCTCCCCATTTGCGCCATTCACTGAAGTTCCCATTTGCTCCCTTGTCTTACGCACTTTATTTACCTCCTTCCAGAACATCTTTTTATTTTCCCTAAAATTTAATGATACTCTCTCACCCCAACTCTCAATTGCCCTTTTTTTCACCTCTTGCACCTTTCCATTGACCTCCTGTCTCTTTCTTTTATACATCTCCCACTCAATTGCATTTTTTCCCTGCAAAAATCGTCCAAATGCCTCTCTCTTCTCTTTCACTAATACTCTTACTTCTTCATCCCACCACTCACTACCCTTTCCAATCAACCCATCTCCCACTCTTCTCATGCCACAAGCATCTTTTGCGCAATCCATCACTGATTCCCTAAATACATCCCATTCCTCCCCAACTCCCCTTACTTCCATTGTTCTCGCCTTTATCCATTCTGTACTCAGTCTCTCCTGGTACTTCCTCACATAAGTCCCCTTCCCAAGCTCACTTACTCTCACCACCCTCTTCACCCCAACATTCACTCTTCTTTTCTGAAAACCCATACAAATCTTCACCTTAGCTTCCACAAGATAATGATCAGACATCCCTCCAGTTGCACCTCTCAGCACATTAACATCCAAAAGTCTCTTTCGCGCGCCTGTCAATTAACACGTAACCCAATAACGCTCTCTGGCCATCTCTCCTACTTACATAAGTATACTTATGTATATCTCGCTTTTTAAACCAGGTATTCCCGATCATCAGTCCCTTTTCAGCACATAAATCTACAAGCTCTTCACCATTTCCATTTACAATACTGAACACCCCATGTATACCAATTATTCCCTCAACTGCCACATTACTCACCTTTGCATTCAAATCACCCATCACTATAACCCGGTCTCGTGCATCAAAACCACTAACACACTCATTCAGCTGCTCCCAAAGCACTTGCCTCTCATGATCTTTCTTCTCATGCCCAGGTGCATATGCACCAATAATCACCCATCTCTCTCCATCAACTTTCAGTTTTACCCATATTAATCGAGATGTGAGAAGGAGATGGAGTGAGTATTTTGAAGGTTTGTTGAATGTGTTTGATGATAGAGTGGCAGATATAGGGTGTTTTGATCGAGGTGGTCTGCAAAGTGAGAGGGTTAGGGAAAATGATTTGGTAAACAGAGAAGAGTTAGTAAAAGCTTTGCGGAAGATGAAAGCCGGCAAGGCAGCAGGTTTGGATGGTATTGTAGTGGAATTTTTTAAAAAAGGGGGTGACTGTATTGTTGACTGGTTGGTAAGGTTATTTAATGTATGTATGACTCATGGTGAGGTGCCTGAGGATTGGCGGAATGCGTGTATAGTGTCATTGTACAAAGGCAAAGGGGATAAGAGTGAGTGCTCAAATTACAGAGGTATAATTTTGTTGAGTATTCCTGGTAAATTATATGGGAGGGTATTGATTGAGAGGGTGAAGGCATGTACAGAGCATCAGACTGGGGAAGAGCAGTGTGGTTTCAGAAGTGGTAGAGGATGTGTGGATCAGGTGTTTGCTTTGAAGAATGTATGTGAGAAATGCTTGGAAAAGCAAATGGATTTGTATGTAGCATTTATGGATATGGAAAAGGCATATGATAGAGTTGATAGAGATGCTTTGTGGAAGGTATTAAGAATATATGGTGTGGAAGGCAAGTTGTTAGAAGCTGTGAAAAGGTTTTATCGAGGATGTAAGGCATGTGTACGTGTAAGAAGAGAGGAAAGTGATTGGTTCTCAGTGAATGTAGGTTTGCGGCAGGGGTGTGTGATGTCTCCATGGTTGTTTAATTTGTTTATGGATGGGGTTGTTAGGGAGGTGAATGCAAGAGTTTTGGAAAGAGGGGCAAGTATGAAGTCTGTTGGGGATGAGAGAGATTGGGAAGTGAGTCAGCTGTTGTTCGCTGATGATACAGCGCTGGTGGCTGATTCATGTGAGAAACTGCAGAAGCTGGTGACTGAGTTTGGTAAAATGTGTGAAAGAAGAAAGTTAAGAGTAAATGTGAATAAGAGCAATGTTATTAGGTACAGTAGGGTTGAGGGTCAAGTCAATTGGGAGGTGAGTTTGAATGGAGAAAAACTGGAAGAAATAACGTGTTTTAGATATCTGGGAGTGGATCTGGCAGCGGATGGAACCAAGGAAGCGGAAGTGGATCATAGGATGGGGGAGGGGGCGAAAATTCTGGGAGCCTTGAAGAATGTGTGGAAGTCGAGAACATTATCTCGGAAAGCAAAAATGGGTATGTTTGAAGGAATAGTGGTTCCAACAATGTTGTATGGTTGCGAGGCGTGGGCTATGGATAGAGTGGTGCGCAGGAGGATGGATGTGCTGGAAATGAGATGTTTGAGGACAATGTTTGGTGTGAGGTGGTTTGATCGAGTAAGTAACGTAAGGGTAAGAAAGATGTGTGGAAATAAAAAGAGCGTGGTTGAGAGAGCAGAAGAGGGTGTTTTCAAATGGTTTGGGCACATGGAGAGAATGAGTGAGGAAAGATTGACCAAGAGGATATATGTGTCGGAGGTGGAGGGCAACAGGAGAAGAGGGACACCAAATTGGAGGTGGAAAGATGGAGTGAAAAAGATTTTGTGTGATGGCGGCTTGAACATGCAGGAGGGTGAAAGGAGGGCAAGGAATAGAGTGAATTGGAGCGATGTGGTATACCGGGGTTGACGTGCTGTCAGTGGATTGAATCAGGGCATGTGAAGCGTCTGGGGTAAACCATGGAAAGCTGTGTAGGTATGTATATTTGCGTGTGTGGACGTATGTATATACATGTGTAGGGGGGTTGGGTTGGGCCATTTCTTTCGTCTGTTTCCTTGCACTACCTCGCAAACGCGGGAAACAGCGACAAAGCAAAAAAAAAAAAAAAAAAAAAAAAAAAATATATATATATATATATATATATATATATATATATATATATATATATATATATATATATATATAATTGTCCCTGGGGATGGGGGATTAAGAATACTTCCCACGTATTCCCTACGTGTCGTAGAAGGCGACTAAAAGGGGAGCTGGAAATTCTCCCCTCTCGTTTCTTTTTTAATTTTCCAAAAGAAGGAACAGAGTGGGGCCAGGTTAGGGTATTCCAAAAAAGGCCCAGTCCTCTGTTCTTAACGCTACCTCGCTAACGCGGGAAATGGCGAATAGTTTAAAAGAAAAAGATATATATATATATATATATATATATATATATATATATATATATATATATATATATATATATATATATATATATATATATATATATATATATATATATATGGACGTATGTATATACATGTGTATGGGGGTGGGTTGGGCCATTTCTTTCGTCTGTTTCCTTGCGCTACCTCGCAAACGCGGGAGACAGCGACAAAGCAAAAAAAAAAAAAAAAAAAAAATATATATATATATATATATATATATATATATATATATATATATATATATATATATTTATTTATTTACTTATTTATTTATTTATTCATCTTGCTTTGTCGCTGTCTCCCGCGTTTGCGAGGTAGCGCAAGGAAACCGAAGAAAGAACGGCCCAACCCGCCCACATACACATGTATATATATACACGTCCACACACGCAAATATACATACCTATACATCTCAATGTACACATATATATACACACACAGACATATACATATATACATATGTACATAATTCACACTGTCTGCCTTTATTTGTTCCCATCGCCACCTCGCCATACATGGAATAACATCCCCCTCCCCCCCTCATGTGTGCGAGGTAGCGCTAGGAAATGACAACAAAGGCCACATTCGTTCACACTCAGACTCTAGCTGTCATGCAATAATGCACCGATACCACAGCTCCCTTTCCACATCCAGGCCCCACACAACTTTCCATGGTTTACCCCAGACGCTTCACATGCCATGGTTCAGTCCATTTACAGCACGTCGACCCGGGTATACCACATCTATCCAATTCACTCTATTCCTTGCACGCCTTTCACCCTCCTGCACTTTCAGGCCCCGATCACTCAAAATCTTTTCCACTCCATCTTTCCACCTCCAATTTTGTCTCCCACTTCTCGTTCCCTCCACCTCTGACACATGTATCCTCCTGGTCATTCTTTCCTCACCTATTCTCTCCATGTGACTCAACCATTTCAATACACCCTCTTCTGCTCTCTCAACCACAATCTTTTTATTTCCACACATCTCTCTTACCCTTACATTACTTACTCGATGAAACCACCTCACACCACATAATGTCCTCAAACATCTCATTTCCAGCACATCCACCCTCCTCCTCACAACTCCATCCATAGCCCACGCCTCGCAATCATACAACATTGTTGGAACCACTACTCCTTCAAACATACCCATTTTTGCTTTCCGAGATAATGTTCTCGTCTTCCAAACATTCTTCAAGGCTCCCAGAATTTTCGCCCCCTTCCCCACCCTATGATTTGCTTCCGCTTCCATGGTTCCATCCGCTGCCAGATCCACTCACAGATATCTAATACACTTTACTAACTCCAGTTTTTCTCTATTTAAACTTACCTCCCAATTGACTTAACCCTCAACCCTACTGTACCTAATAACCTTGCTCTTATTCACATTTACTCTTAACTTTATTCTTTCACACACTTTACCAAACTCATTCACCAGCTTCTGCAGTTTCTTACATGAATCAGCCACCAGCGCTGTATCATCAGCGAACAACAACTGACTCATTTCCCAAGCTCTCTCATCCACAACAGACTGCATACTTGCCCCTCTTTCCAAAACTCTTGCATTCACCTCCCTAACAACCCCATCAATAAACAAATTAAACAACCATGGAGACATCACACACCCCTGCCGCAAACGTACATTCACTGAGAACCAATCACTTTCCTCTCTTCCTACACGTACACATGCCTTACATCCTCGATAAAAACTTTTCACTTCTTCTAACAACTTGCCTCCCACACCATATATTCTTAATACCTTTCACAGAGCATCTCTATCAACTCTATCGTATGCCTTCTCCAGATCCATAAATGCCACATACAAATCCATTTGCTTTTCTAAGTATTTCTCACATACATTCTTCAGAGCAAACACCTGATCCACACATCCTCTACCACTTCTGAAACCACACTGCTCTTCCCAATCTGATGCTCTGTACATGCCTTTACCCTCTCAATCAATACCCTCCTATATAATTTACCAGGAACACTCAACAAACTTATACCTCTGTAATTTGAGCACTCACTCTCATCCCCTTTGCCTTTGTACAATGGTACTATCCAAGCATTCCGCCAATCCTCAGGCACCTCACCATGAATCATACATACATTAAATAACCTTACCAACCAGTCAACAATACAGTCACCCCCTTTTTTAATAAATTCCACTGCAATACCATCCAAACCTGCTGCCTTACCGGCTTTCATCTTCCGTAAAGCTTTTACTACCTCTTCTCTATTTACCAAATTATTTTCCCTAACCCTCTCACTTTGCACACCACCTAGACCAAAACACCTTATGTCTGCCACTCTATCATCAAACACATTCGACAAACCTTCAAAATACTCACTCCATCTCCTTCTCACATCACCAGTACTTGTTATCACCTCCCCATTAGCCCCCTTCACTGAAGTTCCCATTTGCTCCCTTGTCTTACACACTTTATTTACCTCCTTCCAAAACATCTTTTTATTCTCCCTGAAATTTAATGATACTCTCTCACCCCAACTTTCATTTGCCCTCTTCTTCACATCTTGCACCCATCTCTTGACCTCCTGCCTCTTTCTTTTATACCTCTCCCACTTATTTGCAAATTTTCCATGCAAAAATCGTCCAAATGCCTCTCTCTTCTCTTTCACTAATAATCTTACTTCTTCATCCCACCACTCACTACCTTTTTTAATCAACCCACCTCCCACGCTTCTCATGCCACAAGCATCTTTTGCGCAAGCCATCACTGCTTCCCTAAATACATCCCATTCCTCCCCCACTCCCCTTACCTCCTTTGTTCTCACTATTTTCCATTCTGTATTCAGTCTTTCCTGGTACTTCCTCACACAAGTCTCCTTCCCAAGCTCACTTACTCTCACCACTCTCTTCACCCCAACATTCTCTCTTCTTTTCTGAAAACCCCCACAATTCTTCACCTTCGCCTCCAGAAGATAACGATCAGACATCCCTCCAGTTGCACCTCTCAGCACATTAACATCCAGAAGTCTCTCTTTCGTGTGTCTATCAATTAACACGAATCTGGCCATCTCTCCTACTTACATACGTATTGTTATGTATATCTCGCTTTATACATATATATATATATATATATATATATATATATATATATATATATATATATATATATATATATATATATATATATATATATATATATATATATATATATATATATATATATATCTGTTTCCCCTTTAGAAAGGTAAAATACAAGGAGGGGAGGGCTTATGGCCTCCCACTCCTGTCCCCTTTAGTCGCCTTCTTCGACACGTGAGGAATGCGTGGGAAGTATTCTTTCTCCCCTATCCCTACTTGATAACAAGTAGTGGTGGTGTGAGAAGGAGATGGAGTGACTATTTTGAAGGTTTTTTTGAATGTGTTTGATGATTAGAGAGTAAGATTTAGGTTTTTTTGGTCGAGGTGGTGTGCAAAGTGAGAGGGTTAGGGAAAATGATTTGGTAAACAGAGAAGTGGTAGTAAAAGGTTTGCGGAAGATGAAAGCCCGCAAGGCAGCGGGTTTGGATGGAATTGCAGTGGAAATTATTTAAAAAGGGGGTGACTGTATTGTTGACTGGTTGGTAAGGTTATTTAATGTATGTATGATTCATGGTGAGGTACCTGAGGATTGGCGGAATGCTTGCATAGTGCCATTGTACAAAGGCAAAGGGGATAAGAGTGAGTGCTCAAATTACAGAGGTATAAGTGAGTTGAGTATTCCTGGTAAATTATATGGGAGGGTATTGATTGAGAGGGTGAAGGCATGTACAAAGCATCAGATTTGGGAAGAGCAGTGTGGTTTCAGAAGTGGTAGAGGATGTGTGGATCAGGTGTCTGCTTTGAAAAATGCATGTGAAAAATACTTAGAAAAGCAAATGGATTTATATGTAGCATTTATGGATCTGGAGAAGGCATATTATAGAGTTGATAGATATTCTCTGTGCAAGGTATTAAGAACATATGTTGTGGGAGGCAAGTTGTTAGAAACAGTGAAAAGGTTTTATTGAGGATGTAAGGCATGTGTACGTGTAGGAAGAGAGGAAAGTGATTGGTTCTCGGTGAATGTAGGTTTGCGGCAGGGGTGTGTGATATCTCCATGTTTTTTTGATTTGATTATGGATGGGGTTGTTAGGGAGGTGAATGCAAGAGTTTTGGAAAGAAGGGCAAGTATGTAGTCTGTTGTGGATAAAAGAGCTTGGGAAGTGAGTCAGTTGTTGTTCGCTGATTATACAGCGCTGGTGGCTGATTCATGTGAGAAACTGCAGAAGCTGGTGACTGAGTTTGGTAAAGTGTGTGAAAGAAGTAAGTTAAGAATAAATGTGAATAAGAGCAAGGTTGTTAGGTAGAGTAGGGTTGAGGGTCAAGTCAATTGGGAGGTAAGTTTGAATGGAGAAAAACTGGAGGAAGTAAAGTGTTTTAGATATCTGGGAGTGGATTTGGCAGCGGATGGAACCGTGGAAGCGGAAGTGAACTATAGGTTAGGGGAGAGAGCGAAAAATCTGGGAGCCTTGAAGAATGTTTGGAAGTCGAGAACATTATCTCGGAAAGCAAAAATGGGTATGGTTGATGGAAAGGTGGTTCCTACAATGTTGTATGGCTGCAAGGCGTGGGCTATGGATAGAGTTGTTCGCAGGAGGGTGGATGTGCTGGAAAGGAGATGTTTGAGAACAATGTGTGGTGTGAGGTGGCTTGATCGGGTAAGTAATGTAAGGGTAAGAGAGATGTGTCGAAATAAAACGAGTGTGGTTGAGAGAGCAGAAGAGGGTGTTTTGAAATGGTTTGGTCACATGGAGAGAATGAGTGAGGAAAGATTGACCAAGAGGATATGTGTCATAGATGGAGGGAACGAGGAGAAGTGGGAGTCCAAATTGCAGGTGGAAAAATGAATGAAAAAGATTTTGAGTGATCGGGGCCTGAACATGCAGGAGGGTGAAAGGCGTGCAAGGAATAAAGTGAATTTGAACGATGTGGTATACCAGGGTCGACGTGCTGTCATTGGATTGAACCAGGGCATGTGAAGCGTCTGGAGTAAACCATGGAAAGTTGTGTCAGGCCTGGATGTGGAAAGGGAGGATTGGTTTCGGTGTATTATTACATGACAGCTAGAGACTGAGTGTGAACGAATGAGGCCTTTGTTGTCTTTTCCTAGCGCTACCTCGCACACATGAGGGGGGAGGGGGTTGTTATTCCACGTGTTGAGCGGTGGCGATGGAAATAGATAAAGGCAGACAGTATGAATTATGTACATGTTTATATATGTATATGTCTGTGTGTGTATATATATGTGTACATTGAGATGTATAGGTATGTATATTTGCGTGTGTGGACGTGTATGTATATACATGTGTATGTTGGTGGGTTGGGCCATTCTTTCGTCTGTATCCTTGCGCTACCTCGCTAACGCCGGAGACAGCGACAAAGCAAGATATAAAATAAAGAAATAGAAATATATATGTATATATATATATATGTATATATATATATATATATATATGTATATATATATATATATATATATATATATATATATTTTCTTTTTTTCTTTCAAACTATTTGCCATTTCCCGCATTAGCGAGGTAGCGTTAAGAACAGAGGACTGGGCCTTTGAGGGAATACCCTCACCTGGCCCAATTCTCTGTTCCTTCTTTTGAAAAAAAAAAAAAAAAAAAAAAAAAAAAAAAAACGAGAGGGGAGGATTTCCAGCCCCCCGCTCCCTCCCCTTTTAGTCGCCTTCTACGACACGCAGGGAATACGTGGGAAGTATTCTTAATCCCCTATCCCCAGGGAATATATATATATATATATATATATATATATATATATATATATATATATATATATATATATATATATATATATATATATATATATATATATATAAATATATATAATTAATCTCATTATGAACAAAACAATCGGCCATTGCGATTGACTGTTCCATTAACTTAACAAAAGTTATATTTCAAGCTACTTTCAGATTTTCCATCGCCATGCAGTGAGCCACAAGAGCAGCAGAGGAAAAGGGGAACCACAGACAGGCTGTCAGAGAGGTCTGCCCTCCAACAGTTAAACGAGATAGGTGGCGCTCATGTTACGTAACGTCTTATTGCAATATCTACCGGCGAGATTAGATTTGGTTCTGGGTTGAACCTGATATATTTGCTTACATACATAGAGGAGGAAGGACAGGGGATGAGAAGAGATCAGTAAACTTGGTATGAACAACCAGGAATAAGCGTGTGATGATGATTCCAGGTTGAATAACCATGTGAAGAGGAAGAAATAGGTTGAATAATCAGTAGATGATGAGTATACAAGGAGTTGAAAAAGCCATGGAATGGTGAATAGGCAGAGTTTGAAAAAGCATGTGATTACAGAGAAATAAAGTGTTGAATAACCATAGAATAATGATTATACAAAGTCTGGTAAACCATATGCTGAATGATAAAAAGACATTTGATTAAACATTTGGCGATGAAGAGATAAACTGTTGAATTACGATATGACAATACAAAGTTAAATGGGTTAAAGAAACACGTTCTGGTAAATAGACAAAGAATGAATAATTTGATGAATAAAAGGACGATAAGAATGAAGTGATAATGAATGAAAAATGTGATGATGAAAAGAGAAGGATTGAATAAGCTAATAATAATATAAAGGAGGAGCGAAAAACCATAAACATACAAATTGATTTATCAGGTGACGATGAATAAATATGAATCACTAAGTGATGGTGAAAAACACGAGATGGCTAATAAGTAATTGTAAGTGAATCATCTTTAGCAAGATAATGTCGTCAAGCAAGTGTGAAATATTGAACCATGAATAAGAAATTGATGATTGAATGACGATTAAAGAAGAGACGTGTGGAGTTGAAGATTCAACCACCGAGTAATAATGAAATAATCGATATCTAAAGGAGTAATAACAATTGATGAAAAGCAAAGTAATGATTACATTATCCATGCGCAATCAAAATATCATTCAGTAAGTTATGTATAACAGTTTTTTTTTTTTTTTTTTTTTTTTTTTGCTTTGTCGCTGTCTCCCGCGCTTGCGAGGTAGCGCAAGGAAACAGACGAAAGAAATGGCCCAACCCACCCCCATACACATGTATATACATACGTCCACACACGCAAATATACATACCTACACAGCTTTCCATGGTTTACCCCAGACGCTTCACATGCCCTGATTCAATCCACTGACAGCACGTCAACCCCGGTATACCACATCGATCCAATTCACTCTATTCCTTGCCCTCCTTTCACCCTCGTGCATGTTCAGGCCCTGATCTCACAAAATCTTTTTCACTCCATCTTTCCACCTCCAATTTGGTCTCCCACTTCTCCTCGTTCCCTCCACCTCCGACACATATATCCTCTTGGTCAATCTTTCCTCACTCATTCTCTCCATGTGCCCAAACCATTTCAAAACACCCTCTTCTGCTCTCTTAACCACGCTCTTTTTATTTCCACACATCTCTCTTACCCTTACGTTACTTACTCGATCAAACCACCTCACACCAAACATTGTCCTCAAACATCTCATTTCCAGCACATCCATCCTCCTGCGCACAACTCTATCCATAGCCCACGCCTCGCAACCATACAACATTGTTGGAACCACTATTCCTTCAAACATACCCATTTTTGCTTTCCGAGATAATGTTCTCGACTTCCACACATTCTTCAAGGCTCCCAGAATTTTCGCCCTCCCCCACCCTATGATCCACTTCCGCTTCCATAACAGTACAGTGATTAAAGCTAATAGCTCAGCAATGAAGTAATTATCAACTAGATGATGATTGATAATTGACAATAAAGATGCACGTAGAGTGATTAATTACCAGTTGATGAATATGCCAAGTAATTTGTAACCGCACTTACACTGAAAAAGCAAAAATGCTAAATCAATATGTAGTTATAAGCTTAAGCGAAAAGCCAGAGGATAAAGATGTAAATATCTTTTGAATAATTACGTATGATTAAGGTGATCACCATTGACCAGGTGATGAATAACAGATGTACTGATGGACAAAGTCACTGACATAAACAGTCAATATCTCTGTGATAAAAACTCGGATGGCTGTGTGAACATAGAAAAAATACTATCTAGATATGAATAACCAAAAAAGAGAATGAGGAGAAACACGTAAGTGAATAATGGATATGAATATCCAGAAAAAAATGAATAAAAGCAGGTAAGTGAATAATGAATATTAATAATCAAAGTAAAAAAATGAGAAGAAAAAGGTACGGTGTATAATGGATGAATAACATGAATGATGTAGCTAATCGCTTGTGAAGTGAAAAACCGGTTTAGCGTTCTTATGGGAACGTTAAAGTTAACAGATGAAGTCTGAGTGATTGGGATGTGTTCCCTTCATGGTCACTGACAAGCTGATAATTGTTCTTGTCGGTAAGGAAATAAATAAATTGACAGAAGACAAATACATTTTGACTGATGAAAGGGTAAATTCGTCTTTAAATGAAGTAGATATAGACATTTTATCTACAGAATTATTTGTTTCAAGTAAGTAAAGATGTGAAAATGACAAAGAGAGAAGTAACGTGTTGATAGAAATGAATAAACATTACATAAAAGCGCGAAAGATGGATGAAATAAACGACATTCGAATCTCGTAGAAAGCGATCATCTCCCTCCCGGACTCCATTTTCTCTGTTGTGTACCTTATATGTACACATTACCTACTCCCTGGTATTGGTGGCATGGACGATTATGTGGCTCATTTCTTTACCATCACCCATGGGGTGACTTTGTGTGTGTGTGTGTGTATGTATGTGTGTGTGTGTGTGTGTGTGTGTGTGTGTGTGTGTGTGTGTGTGTGTGTGTGTGTGTGTGTGTGTGTGTGTGTGTGTTTGTAAGGAGGTGATGGGAGGTGCTTATGGGATGGTGGTAAGGGAAGGTTTCAAAATGGAAACAAGTGCAATATACCATCCTTTCTCTCCAGTGGACCAGTTGCAAGTCAGATGTCTACGTTCCATTCTGGACATTAATTACAGATACGTTTAAAAAACAAAAACTTCATCGATGAATGATATGAAGACTTTTAAATCTCTTTAAGATTATTTTCCACGCGTTCTTAATGAATTTCAAATGGATTTGAAAAATAAATCAAAAGGATTTTATTTACAAAAAGTTGTTATATACGTACGACCAAGATAAAAATAAAAGAAAACGTGGTAAGAATAAGAGTTCGAGAGGCAGGTTGTGCAAGGAGGAGAAGATGGGAATCCAGCGAGGATTAATACGGTAAGTGTCGGAGTTTACTCTCTCCGGTATTACGGTTCCCGTTAATGCCCACTAGGGAGGAATTGCTGGGGGAAATATTTGAATGAGAACGAGGGAGCCTGGCGTGGAAATGGGATTTCCAGGAAATGTATGTAGCGTGAGGAGAGTGCGTAAAGTAAGGGATGAAGAAATTCGAAGGCTGTGTCGGGATAGGAGGGCGTGGTGTCTCGTCCAGGGAAGTCACGCGATGCTCACCTGACCAGGACATGGAGGAGGGAGGGGAGGCTGGCCGGAGAGGAACGTAGGAAGAGCTAGGAGGGATAGTGAGACTGTTCAGGTGCTATTAGTTTATGATCACATGTTAGTGGCTATATTTAGGTGCTAGTGATGATGCTCAGGTGCTCATTTTCACGATCAGGTATTCAGGTGCTTATGATTATGCTCAGGCGCAATTGATTGTGCTCATTTGGTATAAATTATGCTAGGATGCTATTGATTAGATTCTGGTGCTTGTAATCATGTTCAAGTGTTGATCATCATTCTCTGGCGCTAGTTATTATTCTCACGTGACAAAGAATATCTTCAGGTGCAAATAATTATGTATAGATGCTAGTGATTATTTCTAGATGTTAATGGTTATGTTTCAGGTGTTATCAATTCCTGATTTGTAATTACTTCTTTGTATTGTACGATGGAGTTCTACGTTTGTGGGACCCCATCTCTTGGACTTTCTCTACTGTCAAGCAACTTGTGTATGATGATCTTATTAATAGTATAATTTGATTTACAGTTCTCCACTCTTACACTGTTTGAGAGCTTCTTATATTTTCCAACACGTTTCTTGCTCACTTTCATTATATGGTTTGTGATTATTCTATACCTGCATCTTTCGGAGAACTGCTCACTATTGACGTTATTGAATTGGTTTGAAAACTTGAATAGTTTGAGGAAGTTACCGTTACTCTTCTCTCTTCCATGGTGGATAAGTCTAGATTTCTGAATATCTACCAGCTGACTTCTTGTCTCTGTTTACGGTTCTCAAAAGGTAGGGATCTGCCGACTGGTTAGATACAATATAGACTCCCAAGTCTCTGAAAGCCAGAGTCGTGCTTGATGATATTCGCATCAGGGTCTTTGTTTTCTGTGCCCAATCCTCATTATTTTGTTATTACTGGGGTTGAATCAATCCTTTAGAGTCCGTTTAGATCCCTTCTAAAGTTGATACCAATCTCCATCATTCATTACTACCCTCATAACCTTGCCATTATCTGCAGATATTCAGACATGATTCCAGCACTTCAGAGTCATCTACATAGATCAAGAAGAGCAATGTTCCTAAGGCTGAACCCTTACGGCACCCCCTCTGGTGATCCTAAACCATTGAGACAAGACTCCTCAGAGATGCATCCATCATATCGTTACACTAAAGTAATTGTTTATTCATCGAAGGAGTCATCTTATTTCAGCCTGAAGATCCAATTTCTTTACGAAACCTTTGTGTTGTATAGTGTCAAATGCCTTCTGGTGGTACACATACATGCAATCGATCCATCCTTCCTTATTTTCTAAAACGGAGCTGACTCTCTCAAGTGAGTCAAAAGGTTTGTTACAAATGACCTCTTTTCCCTAAATTCATGTTTCCTCTTGCTTGGGTAGTTTCTCCTTTGCAAACAGACATCCATTTCCCTGATTTCCTTTTCGTTTGATTTTACAGACCACACTCGTCATAGAAACTGCTATGTATTTCAAAGAAACTTCCTGAAGTATAACCTCTTCCGCTCACTTGGCACATTACCATTCTTCAGCAACGTCTTGAACAATACTTCAAGCGGATTGCCAAGCGTTTCAGTACGCCTCTTCACCGCATAAGGAGGAACTTTTTTAAGAGACATCTATTAGTCAATGTTCTTTAACAATCTATCCTTTTTCCTATGTATTTCAAGGCTTTACATGACCTCGTCATCATTTCATACCGCTGGTGTTGGGGTAACAGTGTCTTACACGCTAAAAACACTTCTAAACTTGTTACTCAGCTGTTTGCATATCTTTACACCATCCTCTTTAACTCTCCCCTTTGAGTCCTTTAGCCAGATTATCTGCTCTTTAGCTGGCAATTTACTCTTGATGAATTTTTGACAAGTTTTATATTATCTTCTGCCTGGTCGAAAATATTCTTTTTCAGTTTTCCTATTCCTTCTTTCTCATCCTGCTATACTACCTCCACTGGCAGTATTGCTGCATGTATCTAGTCCACATTACATCCCTGAGCTCTAGTATTTCTGATACCCCTTATAGAATCTTACTTGCCCTATATTGTAACCTGTGTTCCTCACTTGCTCTTGTGTGATCCGTATCAACCAGTCCTCTCCTTAGCGTCCATACCCTTCCTTCCACCCCTCCTTCACTTTCATCAAGTCCTTTTGTCTCTTCTCCATTCTTTCTTTTGTGGAATGACTTTACCTTTATTTCTTTTCTGCCGATTCTGATTTCATTTGCTTTTACTCTAAGGTCCTCTCTTCTCAAGTCCTCAAGTCAGTACCTGTTCACTCCCTTTTCTTATAGTTCTCTTTAAAAAAGTATCTTTTTTACCTTGACACATATTCTCTCACTTTTTCTCATTCTCTCATCCTATGATATCTATTATCACTACATTTTCTTATTATGTCCTTTCTCCTCGTTGTTCTATTTTCCTTCCTCTGTCACATCCTCTCTCTCTCTCTCTCTCTCTCTCTCTCTCTCTCTCTCTCTCTCTCTCTCTCTCTCTCTCTCTCTCTCTCTCTCTCTCTCTCTCTCTCTCTCTCTCTCTCTCTCTCTCTCTCTCACTCACACACACACACGCATACATTTTTTCACGTTATTCTCCTACCATCGTTTATCATCTCATCTCTCACTCACTTTCTATTCATTTACCTCATCCAATTTTTCCGTTATCTCCTTGCTCTCTCCGTCTCTATATTTTTCTCTCATCTTCCCCTTATTTTCATTTTTTTTCTTCCCCTCCGTCCGACGTGTGCTGAGTAAAAATATTAAAAGTAAATTCAGGAAGATATTTCGATGGCAGTCAAGAGAAAATGGGATTGAAAACTGATAATTGCTGTATGTATTTCATTATCAAATATGCGCCACTTTTAACCAGTCAGGAATGTGGACATTCGTTAGGAACATATATTCAATTAAACCAGTTTGTAGAGCAATTATAAAAGATAAAATTTCCAACATTCTTATTCTATTAGTCGGATAACAATTTGTCAGCCAGAGTAAATGAAATGTGGTGAGTGATGTGCGTAGACTGTAGGGCACTTACGTGGAAGTGAACGTTTTGTTACCCAAGGTGAGTGACAGGGAGAAGAAGCATCATCAAGGATGTGAACAGATATATCCACACCTGACGAGGATCCAGACTCTGGGATGAGAAGAGATGCACCTTTTGTTAAGGTATGTAGTCTTGTGTTACTTTTATAATTACGTCTGATACTGAGTTGCTCATCTAGAGGTGGTGATGACATAGAAAGTACATTTACGTCATAATGAGTTGGAAAAGAACTTAGATGTTGATATAAGTGCTTATAAGATTTCTTATTTGTTTATGTGTATGTATATATATATATATATATATATATATATATATATATATATATATATATATATATATATATATATATATATATATATATATATATATATATATATATATATATATATATATATATATATATATAAATATATATATATATATATATATATATATATATATATATATATATATATATATATATTTTTTTTTTTTTTTTTTTTTTTTTTGCTTTGTCGCTGTCTCCCGCGTTTGCGAGGTAGCGCAAGGAAACAGACGAAAGAAATGGCCCAACCCACCCCCATACACATGTATATACATACGTCCACACACGCAAATATACATACCTACACAGCTTTCCATGGTTTACACCAGACGCTTCACATGCCTTGATTCAATCCACTGACAGCACGTCAACCCCGGTATACCACATCGCTCCAATTCACTCTATTCCTTGCCCTCCTTTCACCCTCCTGCATGTTCAGGCCCCGATCACACAAAATCTTTTTCACTCCATCTTTCCACCTCCAATTTGGTCTCCCTCTTCTCCTCGTTCCCTTCACCTCCGACACATATATCCTCTTGGTCAATTTTTCCTCACTCATTCTCTCCATGTGCCCAAACCATTTCAAAACACCCTCTTATGCTCTCTCAACCACGCTCTTTTTATTTCCACACATCTCTCTTACCCTTACGTTACTTACTCGATCAAACAACCTCACACCACACATTGTCCTCAAACATCTCATTTCCAGCACATCCATCCTCCTGCGCACAACTCTATCCATAGTCCACGCCTCGCAACCATACAACATTGTTGGAACCACTATTCCTTCAAACATACCCATTTTTGCTTTCCGAGATAATGTTCTCGACTTCCACACATTCTTCAAGGCTCCCAGAATTTTCGCCCCCTCCCCCACCCTATGATCCAGTTCCGCTTCCATGGTTCAATCCGCTGCCAGATCCACTCCCAGATATCTAAAACACTTCACTTCCTCCAGTTTTTCTCCATTCAAACTCACCTCCAAATTGACTTGACCCTCAACCCTACTGTACCTAATAACCTTGCTCTTATTCATATTTACTCTTAACTTTCTTCTTTCACACACTTTACCAAACTCAGTCACCAGCTTCTGCAGTTTCTCACATGAATCAGCCACCAGCGCTGTATCATCAGCGAACAACAACTGACTCACTTCCCAAGCTCTCTCATCCCCAACAGACTTCATACTTGCCCCTCTTTCCAAAACTCTTGCATTCACCTCCCTAACAACCCCATCCATAAACAAATTAAACAACCATGGAGACATCAAACACCCCTGCCGCAAACCTACATTCACTGAGAACCAATCACTTTCCTCTCTTCCTACACGTACACATGCCTTACATCCTCGATAAAAACTTTTCACTGCTTCTAACAACTTGCCTCCCACACCATATATTCTTAATACCTTCCACAGAGCATCTCTATCAACTCTATTTATGGATCTGGAGAAGGCATATGATATATATATATATATATATATATATATATATATATATATATATATATATATATATATATATATATATATATATATATATGTGAATGTAGGTTTGCGGCAGGGGTGTGTGATGTTTTAATGGTTGTTTAATTTGTTTATGGATGGGGTTGTTAGGGAGGTAAATGCAAGAGTTTTGGAAAGAGGGGCAAGTATGAAGTCTGTTGGGGATGAGAGAGCTTGGGAAGTGAGTCAGTTGTTGTTCGCTGATGATACAACGCTGGTGGCTGATTCATGTGAGAAACTGCAGAAGCTGGTGACTGAGTTTCGAAAAGTGTGTGGAAGAAGAAAGTTAAGAGTAAATGTGAATAAGAGCAACGTTATTAGGTACAGTAGGGTTGAGGGTCAAGTCAATTGGGAGGTTAGTTTGAATGGAGAAAAACTGGAGGAAGTGAAGTGTTTTAGATATCTGGGAGTGGATCTGGCAGCGGATGGAACCATGGAAGCGGAAGTGGATCATAGGGTGGGGGAGGGGGCGAAAATTCTGGGAGCTTTGAAGAATGTGTGGAAGTCGAGAACATTATCTCGGAAAGCAAAAATGGGTATGTTTGAAGGAATAGTGGTTCCAACAATGTTGTATGGTTGCGAGGCGTGGGCTATGGATAGAGTTGTGCGCAGGAGGATGGATGTGCTGGAAATGAGATGTTTGAGGACAATGTGTGGTGTGAGGTGGTTTGATCGAGTGAGTAACGTAAGGGTAAGAGAGATGTGTGGAAATAAAAAGAGCGTGGTTGAGAGAGCAGAAGAGGGTGTTTTGAAGTGGTTTGGGCACATGGAGAGGATCAGTGAGGAAAGATTGACCAATAGGATATATGTGTCGGAGGTGGAGGGAACAAGGAGAAGAGGGAGACCAAATTGGAGGTGGAAAGATGGAGTGAAAAAGATTTTGTGTGATCGGGGCCTGAACATGCAGGAGGGTGAAAGGAGGGCAAGGAATAGAGTGAATTGGAGCGATGTGGTATACCGGGGTTGACGTGCTGTCAGTGGATTGAAGCAGGGCATGTGAAGCGTCTGGGGTAAACCATGGAAAGCTGTGTAGGTATGTATATTTGCGTGTGTGGACGTATGTATATACATGTGTATGGGGGGGGTGCCATTTCTTTCGTCTGTTTCCTTGCGCTACCTCGCAAACGCGGGAGACAGCGACAAAGTACAATAAAAAATATAAAAGAAAAAATATATATATATATATATATATATATATATATATATATATATATATATATATATATATATATATATATATATATATATATATATACATATATATATATATATATATATATATATATATATATATATATGTATATATATATATATATATATATATATATATATATTTATATATATATATATATATATATATATATATATATATATATATATATATATATATATATATATATATATATATATATATTATATATATACATATATATATATATATATATATATATATATATATATATATATATATATATATATATATATATATATATATATATATATATATATAAATATATATATTAAAAAAGGGGGTGACTGTATTGTTGACTGGTTGGTAAGGTTATTTAATGTATGTATGACTCATGGTGAGGTGCCTGAGGATTGGCGGAATGCGTGCATAGTGCCATTGTACAAAGGCAAAGGGGATAAGAGTGAGTGCTCAAATTACAGAGGTATAAGTTTGTTGAATATTCCTGGTAAATTATATGGGAGGGTATTGATTGAGAGGGTGAAGGCATGTACAGAGCATCAGATTGGGGAAGAGCAGTGTGGTTTCAGAAGTGGTAGAGGATGTGTGGATCAGGTGTTTGCTTTGAAGAATGTATGTGAGAAATACTTAGAAAAGCAAATGGATTTGTATGTAGCATTTATGGATCTGGAGAAGGCATATGATAGAGTTGACAGAGATGCTCTGTGGAAGGTATTAAGAATATGTGGTGTGGGAGGAAAGTTGTTAGAAGCAGTGAAAAGTTTTTATCGAGGATGTAAGGCATGTGTACGTGTAGGAAGAGAGGAGAGTGACTGGTTCTCGGTGAATGTAGGTTTGCGGCAGGGGTGTGTGATGTCTCCATGGTTGTTTAAATTGTTTATGGATGGGGTTGTTAGGGAGGTAAATGCAAGAGTTTTGGAAAGAGGTGCAAGTATGAAGTCTGTTGGGATGAGAGAGCTTGGGAAGTGAGTCAGTTGTTGTTCGCTGATGATACAGCGCTGGTGGCTGATTCATGTGAGAAACTGCAGAAGCTGGTGACTGAGTTTGGTAAAGTGTGTGGAAGAAGAAGCTTAAGAGTAAATGTGAATAAGAGCAAGGTTATTTGGTACAGTAGGGTTGAGGGTCAAGTCAATTGGGAGATGAGTTTGAATGGAGAAAAACTGGAGGAAGTGAAGTGTTTTAGATATCTGGGAGTGGATCTGGCAGCGGATGGAACCATGGAAGCGGAAGTGGATCATAGGGTGGGGGAGGGGGCGAAAATTCTGGGAGCTTTGAAGAATGTGTGGAAGTCGAGAACATTATCTCGGAGAGCAAAAATGGGTATGTTTGAAGGAATAGTGGTTCCAACAATGTTGTATGGTTGCGAGGCGTGGGCTATGGATAGAGTTGTGCGCAGGAGGATGGATGTGCTGGAAATGAGATGTTTGAGGACAATGTGTGGTGTGAGGTGGTTTGATCGAGTGAGTAACGTAAGGGTAAGAGAGATGTGTGGAAATAAAAAGAGCGTGGTTGAGAGAGCAGAAGAGGGTGTTTTGAAGTGGTTTGGGCACATGGAGAGAATGAGTGAGGAAAGATTGAGCAAGAGGATATATGTGTCGGAGGTGGAGGGAACGAGGAGAAGAGGGAGACCAAATTGGAGGTGGAAAGATGGAGTGAAAAAGATTTTGTGTGATCGGGGCCTGAACATGCAGGAGGGTGAAAGGAGGGCAAGGAATAGAGTGAATTGGAACGATGTGGTATACCGGGGTTGACGTGCTGTCAGTGGATTGAATCAAGGCATGTGACGCGTCTGGGGTAAACCATGGAAAGCTGTGTAGGTATGTATATTTGTGTGTGTGGACGTGTGTATGTACATGTGTATGGGGGGGGTTGGGCCATTTCTTTCGTCTGTTTCCTTGCGCTACCTCGCAATACGCGGGAGACAGCGACAAAGTATAAAAGAAAAAAAAAAAAAAAAAAAAAATATATATATATATATATATATATATATATATATATATATATATATATATATATATATATATATATATATATATATATATATATATATATATATATATATATATGTATATATAAAAATAAATATATATATATATATATATATATATATATATATATATATATATTTTCTTTCTTCTTTCAAACTATTCGCCATTTCCCGCATTAGCGAGGTAGCGTTAAGAACAGAGGACTGAGCCTTTGAGGGACTACCCTCACCTGGCCCAATTCTCTGTTCCTTCTTTTGGAAAATTAAAAAAAAACGAGATGGGAGGATTTCCAGCCCCCCGCTCCCTCCCCTTTTAGTCGCCTTTTACGACACGCAGGGAATACGTGGGAAGTATTCTTGCTCCCCTATCCCCAGGGATATATATATATATATATATATATATATATATATATATATATATATATATATATATATATATATATATATATATATATATATATATATATATATATATATATATATATATATATATTTATATATATATATATATATATATATATATATATATATATATATATATATATATATATATATATATATATATATATATATATATATATATATATATATATATATATATATATATATATATATATATAAATATATATATATATATATATATATATATATATATATATATATATATATATATATATATATATATATATATATATATATATATATATATCCCGCGTTAGCGAGGTAGCGCAAGGAGACAGACATATATATACATACACGTCCACACACGCAAACATACATACCTATACATCTCAATGTGCACATATATATACACACACAGACATATACATATATACACATGTACATAATTCATACTGTCTGACTTTATTTGTTCCCATCGCCACCTCGCCACACATGGAATAACAACCCCCTCCCCCTCATGTGTGCGAGGTAGCGCTTGGAAAAGACACCAAGGGCCCCATTCGTTCACACTCAGTCTCTAGCTGTCATGTGATAATACTACGAAACCACAGCTCCCTTTCCACATCCAGGCCCCACAGAACTTTTCATGGTTTACCCCACACGCTTCACATGCCCTGGTTCAATCCATTGACAATACGTCGACCACGGTATACAACATCGTTCCAATTCACTTTATTCCTTGCACGCCTTTCACCCTCCTGCATGTTCAGGACCCGATCACTCAAAATCTTTTTCACTCCATCTTTCCACCTCCAACTTGGTCTCCTACTTTTCCTTGTTCCCTCCACCTCTGACACATATATCCTCTTGGTCATTTTTTTCTCACTCATTCTCTCCATGTCACCAAACCATTTCAACACCCTCTTCTGCTCTTTCAACCACACTCTTTTTATTTCCACACATCTCTCTTACCCTTACATTTCTTACTCGATCAAACCACCTCACACCACATATTGTCCTCAAACATCTTATTTCCAGCACATCCACCCTCCTGCGCACAACTCTATCCATAGCCCACGCCTCGCAACCATACAACATTGTTGGAACCACTATTCCTTCAAAAATACCATTTTTGCTTTCCGAGATAATGTTTTCGACTTCCAAACATTCTTCAAGGCTCCCAGAATTTTCGCCCCCTCCTCCACCCTATGATTCACTATCGCTTCCATGGTTCCATCCGCTGCCAGATCCACTCCCAGATATCTAAAACACTTTACTTCCTCCAGTTTTTCTCCATTCAAACTTACCTCCCAATTGGCTTGACCCTCAACCCTACTGTACCTAATAACCTTGCTCTTATTCACATTTACTCTTAACTTTCTTCTTTCACACACTTTACCAAACTCAGTCACCAGCTTCTGCAGTTTCTTACATGAATCAGCCACCAGCGCTGTATCATCAGCGAACAACAACTGACTCACTTCCCAAGCTCTCTCATCTACAACAGTCTGCATACTTGCCCCTCTGTCCGAAACTCTTGCATTCACCTCCCTAACAACCCCATCCATAAACAAATCAAACAACCATGGAGACATCACACACCCCTGCCGTAAACCTACATTCACTGAGAACCAATCACTTTCCTCTCTTCCTACACGTACACATGCCTTACATAGTCGAAAAACCCTTCCACTTCTTCTAACAACTTGCTTCCCATACCATATATTCTTAAAACCTTCCACAGAGCATCTCTATCAACTCTATCGTATGCCTTCTCCGGATCCATAAATGCTACATACAAATCCTTTTGTTTTTCTACGTATTTCTCACATACATTCTTCAAAGCAAACACCTTATCCACACATTCTCTACCATTTCTGAAACCACACTGCTCTCCCCCAATCTGATGCTCTGTACATGCCTTCACCGTCTCAATCAATACCCTCCCATATAATTTACCAGGAATACTCAACAAACTTATACCTCTGTAATTTGAGCACTCACTCTTATCCCCTTTGCCTTTGTACAATGGCACTATGCAAGCATTCCGCCAATACTCAGGCACCTCACCATGAATCATACATACGTTAAATAACCTTACCAACCAATCAACAATACAGTCACCCTCTTTTTTAATAAATTCCACTGCAATACTATCCAAACCTGCTGCCCTGCTAGCATTCATCTTCCGTAAAGCTTTTACTGCCTCTTCTCTATTTACCAAATCATTTTCCCTAACCCTCTCATTTTGCACACCACATTGACCAAAACACCCTATATCTGCCACTCTATCATCAAACACATTCAACAAACCTTCAAAATACTCATTTCATCTCCTTCTCACATCACCACTACTTGTTATCACCTCCCCATTAGCCCCCTTCACTGAAGTTTCCATTTGCTCCTTTGTCTTACGCACTTTATTTACCTCCTTCCTAAACATCTCTCTGTTCTCCCTAAAATTTAATGATACTCTCTCACCCCAACTCTCATTTGCCCTCTTTTTCACCTCTTGCACCTTTCTCTTGACCTTCTGCCTCTTTCATTTATATCTCTCCCACTCATTTGCATTTTTTCCCTGTAAAAATCGTCCAAATGCCTCTCTCTTCTCTCTCACTAATACTCTTACTTCTTCATCCCACCACTCACTACCTTTTCTAATCAACCCACCTCCAACGCTTCTCATGCCACAAACATCTTTTGCGCAAGCCATCACTGATTCCCTAAATACATCCCATTCCTCCCCCATTCCCCTTACATCCTTTGTTCTCACCTTTTTCCATTCTGTACTCAGTCTCTCCTGGTACTTCCTCACACAAGTCTCCTTCCCAAGCTCACTTACTCTCACTACTCTCTTCACCCCAACATTCTCTCTTCTTTCCCGAAAACCCCCACAAATCTTCACCTTCGCCTCCACAAGATAATGATCAGACATCCCTCCAGTTGCACCTCTCAGCACATTAACATCCAAAAGTCTCTCTTTCATGCGTCTATCAATTAACACGTAATCCAATAACGCTCTCTGGCCATCTCTCCTTCTTACATACGTATACTTATGTTAATCTCGCTTTTTAAACCAGGTATTCCCAATCACCAGTCCTTTTTCAGCATATAAATCTACAAGCTCTTCATTATATCCATTTACAACACTGAACACCCCATGTATACCAGTTATTCCCTCAACTGCCATATTACTCACCTTTGCATTCAAATCACCCATCACAATAACCTGGTCTTGTGCATCAAAACCACTAACACACTCATTCAGCTGCTCCCAAAACACTTGCCTCTCATGATCTTTCTTCTCATGCCCAGGTGCATATGCACCAATATCACCCATCTCTCTCCATCAACATTCAGTTTTACCAATATCATTCTAGAATTTACTCTCTTACACTCTATCACATACTTCCACAACTCCTGATTCAGGAGTAGTGCTACTCCTTCCCTTGCTCTTGTCCTCTCACAAACCCCTGACTTTACTCCCAAGACATTCCCAAACCACTCTTCCCCTTTACCCTTGAGCTTCGTTTCACTCAGAGCCAAAACATCCAGGTTCCTTTCCTCAAACATTCTACCTATCTCTCCTTTTTTCTCATCTTGGTTATATCCACATATAACATTTAGACAACCCAATCTGAGCCTTCGAGGAGGATGAGCACTCCTCGCGTGATTCCTTCTTCTGTTTCCCCTTTTAGAAAGTTAAAATACAAGGAGGGGAGGGTTTCTGGCCCCCCGCTCCCGTCCCCTTTAGTCGCCTTCTACGACACGTGAGGAATGCGTGGGAAATATTCTTTCTCCCCTATCCCCAGGGGTACCCTATCCCGAGGGATATATATATATATATATTTATATATATATATATATATATATATATATATATATATATATATATATATATATATATATATATATATATATATATATATATATATATATATATATATATATATATATATATATATATATATATATATATATATATATATATATATACAGACCGAAGGTGCTTTTCGAAAACGTAATAACCTTACAGCACCTTCTAATCGTCAGTTCTCATAGATCTCCGACGCAGTATTAGACCAAATATATAAGAAAGAAAATAATATGTTTCAATAAAAGCTTCATTTCTACACGGTACATAGATATAGTCTTTTCCGTTGTCAGATATACAAAACAATCTCTTTTTTTTTTTTCTCTCTCTCTCTCTCTCTCTCTCTCTCTCTCTCTCTCTCTCTCTCTCTCTCTCTCTCTCTCTCTCTCTCTCTCTCTCTCTCTCTCTCTCTCTCTCTCTCTCTCTCTCTCTCTCTCTCTCTCTCTCTCTCTCTCTCTCTCTCTCTCTCTCTCTCTCTCTCTCTCTCTCTCTCTCTCTCTCTCTCTCTCTCTCTCTCTCTCTCTCTCTCTCTCTCTCTCTCTCTCTCTCTCTCTCTCTCTCTCTCTCTCTCTCTCTCTCTCTCTCTCTCTCTCTCTCTCTTACACACACACACACACACACACACGCACACTCACACACACACACACACACACACACACACACACACACACACGCACACACACACACACACACACACACACACACACACACACACGCATATATATATATATATATATATATATATATATATATATATATATATATATATATATATATATATATATATATATATATATATATATATATATATAATTTGCATTCTGAGTCATTTTTCTTCACCTTAAACAGGTTAGTCTAAATATCCCGTGACCTGTTTGATCTTCATGACATTACGACATGTATGTAATCATGCTACAGGGCAACAAGTTCCAAATGTTTTTTTATAGCGATATTTCCTTCATGATGCACAACTTACATAATCATTTAAAAGATCCCATACACTTGGTCACACTCGGGTTGACATGTGCCAGTAATGGGATAACCAGAAACACACACAAGCTGTCCGAATATTTGGACATTGCCATCGTTGTCCTGCTGAATCTTTTTTTTCACGAAACGCGAGAGAACTCGCTGATAAGTGGGTGATCAAGATTTCATTACAAATAAGTGTAAGTTAATGATGATGTGATGCAGCAAACGAAAGATCCAGTATAAATATTACTTTACTGAAAATAAGCGACAGATATTGACGTGCGAAAGAGATGTGGCTGTCGATATTGTACCCAATCTCTCGCCAGAATTTCGCTTTAGGAGAACTGTGAAAGAAGTGGGCTGTCTACTAGCAAATATTAAGGTATTATTCACGAATAGAGATGAATAAGGCAATTTTGGTAAATTATCCCCAAAATATATTAGACAGAAACTGGATTATGTCTTTTAGGTCTGTTCATCGCAGAAAGAGCATCCAAGATGGCACCAGAATTAAGAAAGCTTAGCTACAGTGTAAGGCTAAAAGCCACACAGCTGTCCACCTCAGAGGAGGAAAGGGAGAGGGGTGACTTGATAACATCATTTAAGTTCCTAATCAATGGAATGATGTCGACGGTAAACATTTCTCCTTACGGTGCAGCACCAGAGTTACCAGAAGCTGCGATCAGAAGCTAGCGAAGAGGATGGTTAAGGAAGACTAAAAAGTTATAGGTTTAGTGTGAGGTTGGTGGATGATTAGGATGATCTGAGCAAGGAGGCTGAGAATGCTGGCAACTAACGAAGGTTTACGTCTTCATGATGATACAGAAAGTATAGGAGATGGGGCCCCATGTGTGTAAAGCTCTCTCTCAATGGCGTACAGAAAGGTAATTACACACACACACACACACACACACACACACACACACACACACACACACACACACATTCACACACACTCATTGGCGAGTGGTTTTAGAAAGCATTAAGAAATAGGATGTTACGGAATACTTATGATTTTGACCCATAAATAGGTTCATGGTCCTGATGAGATATCACTATATTTGCGTAGGTTGTGTGACGATACGCTTGACTAAACTCGAAGTACTGTTCAAGGTGTCACCGGAGAAAGGCAAAGTGTCGAGGAAGTAGAGGATGTCAAACACCATACCTCTCTACATGAAAGAAAACCAGATGATGATCTACAGACCAGTCTCCCTGACGAGTGTGTACTGAAAAGGATGATCATAATCAGAAAGCAAATAGATGACTTCATGCTGAGAAGAAATGATCTTAGTGAGCAATAACAAGGTTTCAGGGGACGTCTTAGATTTCTGAGGGAGAATGAACTCTGTTTTAAAAGAGGCTGGATCGACTGTTTGTATCTGGACTGCCAGAAAGCATTTAACACTGTACCGCAGAAGTACGGTTACCAGTTAGGAATGAGGTGTAGAAGCCTTCGATGGACTGAAGAGTCTCTTAGTGGAAGGGAAGAAAGAGCACATGTCAGGGGAGTCATCTTGAAATAGGTGTAGGTGGTGGAGTGCCACAGGGTTCTGTTCTGTCACTATTACTCGCTTTGATCTATGTGGACAACTTGCCGCACGGTGGGAACCCTCACCTGAATGTGTTTGCAGATGACGCTAAGGCCTTGAGAGAAATGAAAAGCGAGGAGGACTGCACCAACTTACAAGGGGACCTAACCAGACTACAAACTTGATCTTAAACATGCCTGATGAAATTCAACACGAGTAAATGTAAAGCCATGAAGATGTAAGAGATTGAAAAAAAAGGTCTGAATATGAGTATCATATGGCAGTAATTAAGCTGAAGGAATCTGAATGTGGAAAGGAGTTTTGAGTCCATATCGTCGGTAATCTGTCTCCTGGAAAATAATGTAATAGCTTTTAAATTCAAGGGTAGAGAAAGGCTCAGCAAACTGTTAACATCCCACATAAGGCCAAAGCTAAAATTTACTTTTCAGATTACGTCACCTCACGTAAAAAAGCACAATTAGTTGATAAACAAGATGCAGAGGAGGACAACAAAGATGGTGCCAGAACCTGATTTACAGGAAAAGGCTTGAGGGCTTAAATTTGCAAATCATGGAAGAGAGAAAACTGAGGGGTGAGTTGATGATATCCAAAAAGTTTCTAAACTAGTCTGAAGAAGCTTATCAAAAAGAATCAGAATTACTTTTAAAGTATGAGAGTAGTGGATGTAAAATACAATGAATGACGATATGATACATGTAGACAGCATATGAAAATGTAAGAGAATGTATGATAGTAGAGAAGGCTCAAGAAATAGAGCATTCCGAATGCAATACTCCCTCACCCTATAGCACAAATAGGTTATGGCACACACTCGTAGGGGCCACGGTTGCAGAATTCACTCCCGGTAGTGTACAAATAAGTTACTACAAACAACTGATTATTCATTTGTCGACCACAACAAATGCAACAACTTAGTATGTTTTCAAATTGGCACCCATAAATTCGGCTGATTGTGTCTAATTCGTGATGAGTTCCTGACCCTTAACCTATTCATGCTACCCTTTGCCCATACCTGTTGCCCATAGCCATTACCCATACACTTGCCCCTGGCCCTCTGCTCACACCTTCTGCTCTTACCCATTACCAATATAATCACTCTGGTCGCCAGCCTCTACCAATTACCCATTCAACCGCCACTCCTTCTGTTACCAATTTCACTCGACAGCGATTCTCTTTCCTCCCACACCCCTGCTACCTCCTGCCACCCCTATCTTCCCCCTGCCTCCTCACCTCACCTCCTGTTCCTCCGCCTCCACTCCCCACTCATCCATGAATACTAACTCTTCTCCCTTCCTTTCCTCCTCCAACCCCATTTTCTATCCCCTACCATCTACGCTTTCTATCCTTTCTCCTCCCTTCCCTTTCTTTCCCGTTTCTTATCCCCTCCCATCCATGTTTCTTACCCTCTATTCTATCTCCCCCCTTTCCATTTCCCATCTCCTCCTATTCTCTTCCCTCCCCTCCCTCCTTTCCCTTCCCCATTCCCTCTCTTCCCCCAAGCTCTTCCCCATCCTCCCTCCCCCACCCTCGCCCCAGCTGCTAATCCATCCAGATTCAGGTGAAATTGTTTGATCAGAGAGAAATTAGAATAGTTTGATAACCCCGAACCTTAATTATCTTGGAGTAATTATGTTGCGCTCGAATCCAATTAGTGCTGAGGATTTCTCGGGCTTACTCCGCTTGGCGTTCACCTGTGATGGCAGTGGGAACAATTTTAGTGTTGGGGGAATACAGCGCTTTGCCCCGACGCTTCCCAAAGCTCATTTACAAATTTCGAATGATGGAAATCCCATTCGTAAATTCCCCTGGAGGTTGGGGCCGTCCCGCAGCGCCAGCTCTACGATTGTCATCATATTACAGGAGGGATTTCACAGCTGCGTGTGCCGTCCTATTGCTCCGTAATCGAAATTGGTTCGCGATAACGGAGCGGACTGCTGGTTGTGGTGGTGGAGGGGGTAGACTGTGGAGGAAAGTCGCCCCCCTCCCACAACACCACCACCACGGCAGTGAGGTGACCGTACTGTTCTGCCTCATGGACGGCGCTGGAATGATATTAATTCACACGTTATTTCCACTTTGTGGGATTCTGAAGGCGTGAGGTAATTAACGCGAGGACGGCCAACCAGCTGGGGGTTATTGATACCCTATCCTCTCCCACCAAAAGGTTAAAGATTCAACTTTGACACTGGTTACGAACTGTGGGTTCTTCTTTTTTCATGTTATGGTTCCAATCGTTCCCCATTCTGCAGTACCAGATTAGGTAGTTTGTTGTACATATAGAAACAAAGGCTGCTGACTCCCTCCCTCTCTCCCTCTCTCCCCCTATTGCAACATCTCCCTTTATTGCCATTATTATTCTCGTCAGAGATCAGGCATAACAGGCACATGATATTGTGCTAGGAATTTTGGTTTAGCAAAGAATTGTGTAATATTTTGTTACAGCGGTAAATAAATAAATATTTGTATACTCACAGGTAAGTCAAATACAGGGCTTTAGCGAGCAGCGTCGGGTTGTTATGAAGGATCAACCGGTCAATTAGTTGCCCCAGTGCAGCAGGATAAAAATGGAAATAAAACGACGTGTCTATAAAAAAGGCAGTGCAAAATATCCTGCTGCGGATTACATATATATATATATATATATATATATATATATATATATATATATATATATATATATATATATATATATATATATATATATATATATATATATATATATATATATATATATATATATATATATATATATATATATATGTATATATATATATATATATGTATATATATATATATATATATATATATATATATATATATATATATATATATATATATATATATATATATATATATATATATATATATATATATATATATATATATATATATATATATATATGGGAGCGGGGGGCTGGAAATCCTCCCCTCTCTTATTTTTTTTTTTTAAATTTTCCAAAAGAAGGAACAGAGGAGGGGGCCAGGTGAGGATATTCCCTCAAAGGCCCAGTCCCCTGTTCTTAACGCTACCTCGCTAATGCGGGAAATGGCGAATAGTTTGAAAGAAGAAAATATATATATATATATATATATATATATATATATATATATATATATATATATATATATATATATATATATATATATATATATATATATATATATATATATATATATATATATATAGATAGATAGATAGATAGATAGATAGATAGATAGATAGATAGGTAGATAGATAGATAGATAGATGGATAGATAGATAGATAGATATAGGTGGATAGATATATATGTAGATATAGATATCGACAGAGAGACAGATAGGTAGATCTTTACCTTCTGATCCAGGAGCTTCTGTGGAATTTCATCAACGCCCAAGAAGCCTACCTCGACCGGTTGTTGTGTGTATGTTTGTATGAGGTGACTGCATGATCTAGGAGTACATGTTCAGTGTCTTCAGTATGGAAATTTCATCTTGACATGAAGGGACCTGTTTACATTAATCATAGTTTGTAATAATATAGAAATTGATGACGTCTAGAGCACAGAGGAAAAGGAGGGCTTCGGTACCATATAGGGACTGTGGTTTCAGATGGGAATGTCTTGCGTGGTGGTGTTTAAGACCGGGCTTGGGTTGGGGAGAGAGGGGCGGATTGTTTTGTAATTGTTAGGTCAATTCGATGTTTACATGTTTTGTCAACATTTTTTTTGTTCGGAGCAGGAGAGATCTGTGAGTTTAGGTTGCTGAAGTGTGAGTCGGGGTCAGCTTTTCACTTCTACTTGGGGGTTGATTGTTAGTTATGCAGAGGTTTGGATGGGAAGGGCCTAGTTCTGTTGCACTGTATCATATGCTGAGGATATTGAAGTTGGATTATATCGGGAGGATCTTTGTTTCATTGTGGTGTTGAGTGTTGGTGGAAGGTGACAACAAGTTATTGTTTTGAGTGTTCTATTTGCTTTTGACATGATGAATGACCAATCAACTGAAGCATAATCTAGGATGGAGCAAAATAATTGTTTGTGGAAGATGCTGACGGCTTATTTTCTTGTACAAATCTGGTACCACTATGTGTTCAGAGGGCATTTAGTTTGTCTTTTACTTCTGCACTGACGTTCGTGGCTTAAAGAGTGAATGCCATGAGTATGTGTCGCATGAGATGCCCAGAATAGTCGGATTATTTCTTGAGTGTGTTACTATCCATTCATAGTGACAGGATGATGTAGGTGGAATTCATGCCCGTCTGGGTTTGGAAGGCTGACTAATGATATCTGTGCATAGTATCACGGTGCTGTGATGTGCTTTTAGGGTTGTCTACTAGAGGTGATGAAAAGTCATGTAGCAAGAGACTGAAGAGATTTGGAGAGAGAAATGCTGGTTGGAAGACTCCACTGTAGAGCTTAACGGATTTAGAGGCGAAGGCTTTGTAAGTGACACTGGTTTGTTGGTCACCTAAAAAGTTGGAGCACCACTTTTTGTCACTATGATGGATAACTTAAGAGTACTTACGATGAGCTTTGGCCAAAAGGCAGGGCGAGTACGAATCGCTCACCGAAGGAAAATCTATAATTACAGAGAATGAATCATGTGAGTTGCTTGTTGTCAAATGTTACATGTGAAATTGAAAGACTATATGTTTGAATACTGAATACGAGCAGTCCACGTATGGGTGATGCAGAAAGAAAAGACAGCAACTTGGGCCATAAGAGTGAAACTTCATAACTACTATACTTTGGTCTTTGCGCAGCCATCACTAACCCAAGGTGATGTCAAGTATCGTTTTTGTGAGGATGTGCTGGGGACGGTGCCAACTTCTACGGTGAGGTCTATAACCATTAATACTATGAGGGCTATGGTTAGAAAAAAAATATGTACGAGTGAGTTCTTTAAGGAGATTTTACTCCAATTGCTACATCCTCGCGAAAGGAGAGTTTTCACTCGCGGTATAACTCCATACAGTTAGATTTCGGTTTTGCTCCCGAAAGCTGGCTGCTTGTGTGCCAACACCACTAGCTAGACCACGCAGTGAAAAGTTTTTATCGAGGATGTAAGGCTTGTGTACGTATATGAAGAGAGGAAAGTGATTGGTTCTCAGTGAATGTAGGTTTGCGGCAGGGGTGTGTGATGTCTCCATCGTTGTTTAATTTGTTAATGGATGGGGTTGTTAGGGAGGTGAATGCAAGAGTTTTGGAAAGAGAGGCAAGTATGCAGTCTGTTGTGGATGAGAGAGCTTGGGAAGTGAGTCAGTTGCTGTTCGCTGATGATACATCGCTGGTGGCTGATTCGTGTGAGAAACTGTAGAAGCTGGTGACTGAGTTTGGTAAAGTATGTGAAAGAAGAAAGCTGAGAGTAAATGTGAATAAGAGCAAGATTATTAGGTAAAGTAGGATTGAGGGACAAGTCAATTGGGAGGTAAGTTTGAAAGGAGAAAAAATGGAGGAAGTGAAGTGTTTTAGATATCTGGGAGTAGATTTGGCAGCGGATGGAACCATGTAAGCGGAAGTGAATCATAGGGTGGGGGAGGGGGCGAAAGTTCTGGAAGCGTTGAAGAATGTTTGGAAGTCGAGAACATTATCTCGGGAAGCAAAAATGGGTAAGTTTGAAGGAATAGTGGTTCCAACAATGTTATGTGGTTGCGAGGCGTGGGCTATGGATAGAGTTGTGCGCAGGAGGGTGGATGTGCTGTAAATGAAATTTTTGAGGACAATTTATGGTGTGAGGTGAATTGATCGAGTAAGTAATGATGGGGTAAGAGAGATGTGTGATAATAAAAAGAGTGTGGTTAAGAGAGCAGAAAAAGATGTTTTGAAATGGTTTGGTCACATGGAGAGAATGAGTGAGGAAAGACTGACCAAGAGGATATATGTGTCAGAGGTGAAGGGAACGAAGAGAAGTGGGAGACCAAATTGGAGATGGAAAGATGGAGTGAAAAAGATTTTGAGTGATCGGGGCCTGAACATGCAGGAGGGTGAAAGACGTGGAAGGAATAGAGTGAATTGGAACGATGTGGTATTCCGGGGTCGACGTGCTGTCAATGGACTGAACCAGGGCATGTGAAGCGTGTGGGGTAAACCATGGAAAGTTCTGTGGGGCCTAGATGTGGAAAGGGAGCTGTGGTTTCGGTGCATTATTACATGACAGCTAGAGATTGAGTGTGAACGAATGGGGTCTTTGTTGCCTTTTCTTAGTGCTACCTCGCACACATGAGGGGGAGGGGGCTGTTATTCCATGTGTGGCGAGGTGGCGATGGGAATGAATAAAGGCAGACAGTAGGAATTATGTACATGTGTATATATGTATATGTCTGTGTGTGTATATATATGTATACATTGAGATGTATAGGTATGTATATTTGCGTGTGTGGACGTGTATGTATATACATGGGTATGTGGGTGGGTTGGGCCGTTCTTTCGTCTGTTTCCCTGCTCTACCTTGCTAACGCGGGAGACAGCGACAAAGCAAAATGAATAAATAAATGAATAAGTAAATATATATATATATATATATATATATATATATATATATATATATATATATATATATATATATATATATATATATATATATATATATATATATATATATATATATATCCCTGGGGATAGGGGAGAAAGAATACTTCCCACGTATTCCCTGCGTGTCGTAGAAGGCGACTAAAAGGGAAGGGAGCGGTGGGCCGGAAATCCTCCCCTCTCATTTTTTTATTTTAATTTTCCAAAAGAAGGAACAGAGAAGGGGGCCAGGTGAGGGTATTCCCTCAAAGGCCAAGTCCTCTGTTCTTAACGCTACCTCGCTATCGCGGGAAATGGCGAATAGTATAAAATATATATTTTTTTTTTTTTTTTTTTTTTTTTTCATACTTTGTCGCTGTCTCCCGCGTTTGCGAGGTAGCGGAAGGAAAACAGACGAAAGAAATGGCCCAACCCCCCCCCATACACATGTACATACACACGTCCACACACACAAATATACATACCTACACAGCTTTCCATGGTTTACCCCGGACGCTTCACATGCCTTGATTCAATCCACTGACAGCACGTCAACCCCGGTATACCACATCGCTCCAATTCACTCTATTCCTTGCCCTCCTTTCACCCTCCTGCATGTTCAGGCCCCGATCACACAAAATCTTTTTCACTCCATCTTTCCACCTCCAATTTGGTCTCCCTCTTCTCCTCGTTCCCTCCACCTCCGACACATATATCCTCTTGGTCAATCTTTCCTCACTCATTCTCTCCATGTGCCCAAACCATTTTAAAACACCCTCTTCTGCTCTCTCAACCACGCTCTTTTTATTTCCACACATCTCTCTTACCCTTACGTTACTTACTCGATCAAACCACCTCACACCACACATTGTCCTCAAACATCTCATTTCCAGCACATCCATCCTCCTGCGCACAACTCTATCCATAGCCCACGCCTCGCAACCATACAACATTGTTGGAACTACTATTCCTTCAAACATACCCATTTTTGCTTTCCGGGATAATGTTCTCGACTTCCACACATTTTTCAAGGCTCCCAAAATTTTCGCCCCCTCCCCCACCCTATGATCCACTTCCGCTTCCATGGTTCCATCCGCTGACAGATCCACTCCCAGATATCTAAAACACTTCACTTCCTCCAGTTTTTCACCATTCAAACTCACCTCCCAATTGACTTGACCCTCAACCCTACTGTACCTAATAACCTTGCTCTTATTCACATTTACTCTTAACTTTCTTCTTCCACACACTTTACCAAACTCCGTCACCAGCTTCTGCAGTTTCTCACATGAATCCGCCACCAGCGCTGTATCATCAGCGAACAACAACTGACTCACTTCCCAAGCTCTCTCATCCCCAACAGACTTCATACTTGCCCCTCTTTCCAAGACTCTTGCATTTACCTCCCTAACAACCCCATCCATAAACAAATTAAACAACCATGGAGACATCACACACCCCTGCCGCAAACCTACATTCACTGAGAACCAATCACTTTCCTCTCTTCCTACACGTACACATGCCTTACATCCTCGATAAAAACTTTTCACTGCTTCTAACAACTTGCCTCCCACACCATATATTCTTAATACCTTCCACAGAGCATCTCTATCAACTCTATCATATGCCTTCTCCAGATCCATAAATGCTACATACAAATCCATTTGCTTTTCTAAGTATTTCTCACATACATTCTTCAAAGCAAACACCTGATCCACACATCCTCTACCACTTCTGAAACCACACTGCTCTTCCCCAATCTGATGCTCTGTACATGCCTTCACCCTTTCAATCAATACCCTCCCATATAATTTACCAGGAATACTCAACAAACTTATACCTCTGTAATTTGAGCACTCACTCTTATCCCCTTTGCCTTTGTACAATGGCACTATGCACGCATTCCGCCAATCCTCAGGCACCTCACCATGAGTCATACATACATTAAATAACCTTACCAACCAGTCAACAATACAGTCACCCCCTTTTTTAATAAATTCCACTGCAATACCATCCAAACCTGCTGCCTTGCCGGCTTTCATCTTCCGCAAAGCTTTTACTACCTCTTCTCTGTTTACCAAATCATTTTCCCTAACCCTCTCACTTTGCACACCACCTCGACCCAAACACCCTATATCTGCTACTCTGTCATCAGACACATTCAACAAACCTTCAAAATACTCATTCCATCTCCTTCTCACATCACCACTACTTGTTATCACCTCCCCATTTACGCCCTTCACTGAAGTTCCGATTTGCTCCCTTGTCTTACGCACCCTATTTACCTCCTTCCAGAACATCTTTTTATTCTCCCTAAAATTTACTGATAGTCTCTCACCCCAACTCTCATTTGCCCTTTTTTTCACCTCTTGCACCTTTCTCTTATATATATATATATATATATATATATATATATATATATATATATATATATATATATATATATATATATATATATATATATATATATATTCTTATCTATTTTTCTTTGTCGCTGTCTCCCGCGCCTGCGAGGTAGCGCAAGGAAACAGACGAAAGAAATGGCCTTACCCACCCCCACACACATGCACACACACATGTCAACACACGCAAACATACACACCCACACATCCCAACATACACGCATATATACACACACAAAAAACACACATATACACACATGCACACAATTCACACTGCCCCTACTCACCCCCATCGCCACCCCGCCACACACGGAATAACATCCCCCTCCCCCCTCATATATATATATATATATATATATATATATATATATATATATATATAATCGTCGCCACCCTGTCACACATGAAGTGGCACCCCCCTGCCCCTGCGTGCGCGCGAGGTAGCGCTAGGAAAAGACAACAAAGGCCACATTCGTTCACAGTCAGTCTCTAGCTATCATGTGTAATAAACTGAAACCACATCTCCCTTTCAACATCCAGGCCCCACAAAACTTCCCATGGTTTACCCCAGACGCTTTATATGCCTTGGTTCAATCCACTGACAGCACGCCGACCCGGTATACCACATTGTTCCAATTTACTCTATTTCTTGCACAACTTTCACCCTCCTGTATGCTCAGGCCCCGATCGCTCAAAATCCTTTTCAGTCCATCCTTCCAATTCCAATTTGGTCTCCCAGTTCTCGTTCGCGCCACCTCTGACACGTATATCCTCTTTGTCAAACTTTCCTCACTCATTCTCTCTATGTGACCAAACCATTTCAAAACACTCTCTTCTGCTCTCTCTACCACACTCGTTTTATTACCACACATCTGTCTTACTCGCTTATCAATTACTCGAACAAACCACGTCACGCCATACATTGTCCTCAAACATTTCATTTCCGACACATCCACCCTCCTCCGCACTACTGTGTTTAAAGCTCCTGCCTCGCAACCATATAACCTTGTTAGAACCACTATTCCTCCAAACATTCGCAATTTTGCTCTCCGACATAAAGTTTTCTCCTTCCACACATTCCTCAATGATCCCAGAATCTTCGCCCCCTTCCCCACCATGTGACTCACTTCCGCTTCCATGGTTCCATCAGCTGCTAAGTCCACTCCCAGGTATCTAAAACACATCACTTCCTCCAGTTTTTCTCCATTCAAACTTTCCTCCTAATCAACTTGTCCCTCAACCATTCTGAACCTAATAGCCTTGCCCATATTCACATTTACTCTTAACTGTCTTCTTTCGCAAATTTTAACAAACTCAGTCACCAACTTCAGCAATTTCTCACCGAAATCAGCCACCAGCGCTGTGTCATCAGCGAACAACAACTGACTCAGTTTCAAAGCCCGCTCATCCAAAACTGTCTGCATACTTGCTCGTCTCTCCAAAACACTTGCATTCACATCCCTAACCAGCCCATCTATAAATAAATAAAACAACCATGGAGACATCACGCACCCTACCACAAACCAACATTCACTGGAAACCAATCACTTTCTTCAATTCCTACACGATATACGCCTTATATCCTTGATAAAAACGTTTCACTGCGTCTAGCAACTTACCTGCCACACCATTTACTCTTAATGCCTTTCAAAAAGCATCTTTATCAACCCTATCATATTCCCTCTCCAGATACATAAATGCTGCAAACAGATCCATCTGTTTTTCTAAGTACTTCTCAAATACATTCTTCAAAGGCAACAAATGATTCACACATCCTCTATCACTTCTGAAACCACACTACTCTTCTCCAATCTAAATCTCTGTACATGCCTTCACCTTCTCAATCAACACCATCCCATATATTTTCCTAGAAATACTCAACAAGCGTACTCTTCTGTGGCCTGAAACTCAACCTTTATCCCCTTTACCTTTGTACAATGGTACTATGCATGCATTCCGCCAATCCTCAGGCACTTCACCTTGAACCATACATACACTGAATATCCTTACCAACCAATTGACAACAGAGTCATTTCCTTTTTTGATAAATTCCACTGCAATACCATCCAAACCCACCGCCTTGCCGGCTTTCATCTTCCGCAAAGCTTTCACTACCTTTCGTTGACCATCTCACTTTGCACACTACCTCGACCAAAACACCCTATATCTGCCACTCTATCATCAAACACATTCAACAAACCTTCAAAATACTCACTCCATTTCCTTGTCACTCCACCACTACTTGTTATTACCTCCCCATTAGCCCATTTCACTGATGTTCCCATTTGTTATTTTGTCTCATGCACTTCATTTACCACCTTCCAAAACATCTTATTTTCCCTAAAATTTAATGATACTGTCTCACCCCAAATCTCATTAGCCCTCTTTTTCACCTATTGCACCTATATTTCACCTCTTGCCTTTTTCTTTTAAACATCTGCAAGTCATTTGCACCACGTCCCTGCAATAATCGTGAAAACGCCTGTCTCTTCTCTTTCACTAATAATCTTACTTCTTCATCCCACCACTCACTACTCTTTCTAATCATCTCACCTCTCTCCTTTCTTATACCACAAGCTTCTATTGCGCAAGCTATCAATGCTTCCGTAAATGCATCCCATTTCTACCCCATTTACTCTCACCACTCTCTTTACCCCAACATTCTCGCTTCTTTTTTCAGAAAACCTCTACAAATCTTCAACTTCACCTTCGCAGTATAATAATACGCCATGTTTCCAGTTGCCATTCTCAGCGCATTAACATCCAAAAGCCTCTCTTTCACGCGGCTATCAATTAACACGTAATCAAATAACGCTCTCTGGCCATATATCCTACTTACATACGTATACTTATGTTTTTCACTCTTTTTAAACCACGTATTCCCAATCATCGGTCCCTTTTTCAGCACACAAATCTACAAGCTCTTCACCATTTCCATTTACAACACTGAACAACCCATGTACACCAATTATTCCCTCAACTGCCACATTACTTACTTTTGCATTCAAATCACCCATCACCATAACCTGGTCTCGTGTATCAAAGCTGCTAACACACTCACTCAGCTGCTCGCAAAACACTTGCCTCTCATGATCTTTTTTCTCATGCCCAGGTGCATAGACACATATAATCACCCATCTCTCTCAATCTACTTTCAGCTTTACCCATTTTATTCTAGAGCTCATTTTCTTACACTTTATCACAT